>NC_061509.1:146971999-147102133 GCF_022539505.1 Lolium rigidum
CATCTAGCTACTGCTATGGACCCATAGTCCAGGGGTGAACTACTCACTCATCACTCCGGAGGCGACCATGGCGGAGAAGATTCCTCCGGGAGATGATTCCCCTCTCCGGCAGGGTGCCGGAGGCGATCTCCTGAATCCCCCGAGATGGGATTGGCGGCGGCGGCGTCTCTGGAAGGTTTTCCGTATCATGGCTCTCGGTACTGGGGGTTTCGCGACGAAGACTATATGTAGGCGGAAGGGCAGGTCAGGGGGCCACACGAGGGCCCCACACAGTAGGTCGGCGCGGCCAAGGGCTGGGCCGCGCCGCCCTATTGTTTGGCCACCTCGTGGCTCCACTTCGTCTCCTCTTCAGTCTTCTGGAAGCTTCGTGGCAAAATAGGCCCCTGGGCGTTGATTTCGTCCAATTCCGAGAATATTTCCATACTAGGATTTCTGAAACCAAAAACAGCAGAAAAACAGACAATCGGCTCTTCGGCATCTCGTTAATAGGTTAGTGCCGGAAAATGCATAAATATGACATAAAGTATGCATAAAACATGTAGGTATCATCAATAATGTGGCATGGAACATAAGAAATTATCGATACGTCGGAGACGTATCAGCATCCCCAAGCTTAGTTCCTGCTCGTCCCGAGCAGGTAAACGATAACAAAGTTAATTTCTGGAGTGACATGCCATCATAACCTTGATCATACTATTGTAAGCATATGTAATGAATGCAGCGATCAAAACAATGGTAATGACATGAGTAAATAACTAAATCATAAAGCAAAGACTTTTCATGAATAGTACTTCAAGACAAGCATCAATAAGTCTTGCATAAGAGTTAACTCATAAAGCAATAATTCAAAGTAGAGGTACTGAAGCAACACAAAGGAAGATTAAGTTTCAGCGGATGCTTTCAACTTATAACATGTATATCTCATGGATAGTTGTCAATGCAAAGTAATATAACAAGTGCAATATGCAAGTATGTAGAAATCAATGCACAGTTCACACAAGTGTTTGCTTCTTGAGGTGGAGAGAAATAGGTGAACTGACTCAACATAAAAGTAAAAGAAAGGCCCTTCGCAGAGGGGAGCATTGATTGCTATATTTCTGCTAGAGCTTTGGTTTTGAAAACAAGAAACAATTTTGTCAACGGTAGTAATAAAGCATATGTATCATGTAAATTATATCTTAGAAGTTGCAAACCTCATGCATAGTATACTAATAGTGCCCGCACCTTGTCCTAATTAGCTTGGATTACCGGGATTATCATCGCAAGGCACATGTTTTAACCAAGTGTCACAAAGGGGTACCTCTATGCCGCCTGTACAAAGGTCTAAGGAGAAAGCTCGCATTGGATTTCTCGCTTTTGATTATTCTCAACTTAGACATCCATACCGGGACAACATAGACAACGAGATAATGGACTCCTCTTTTATGCCTAAGCATGTAGCAACAATTAATGTTCTCATATGAGATTGAGGATATATGTCCAAAACTGAAACTTCCACCATGATTCATGGCTTTAGTTAGCGGCCCAATGTTCTTCTCTAACAATATGCATGCTCTAACCATTAAATAAGTGGTAAATCTCCCTTACTTCAGACAAGACGGACATGCATAGCAACTCACTTGATATTCAACAAAGAGTAGTTGATGGCGTCCCCAGGAACGTGGTTATCGCACAACAAGCAACTTAATAAGAAATAAAGTGCATAAGTACATATTCAATACCACAATAGTTTTTAGGCTATTTGTCCCATGAGCTATATATTGCAAAGGTAGAGGATAGAAATTTTAAAGGTAGCACTCAAGCAATTTACTTTGGAATGGCGGAGAAATACCATGTAGTAGGTAGGTATGGTGGACACAAATGGCATAGCGGTTGGCTCAAGGATTTGGATGCATGAGAAGTATTCCCTCTCGATACAAGGTTTAGGCTAGCAAGGCTATTTGAAACAAACACAAGGATGAAGCGGTGCAGCAAAACTCACATAAAAGACATATTGTAAACATTATAAGACTCTACACCGTCTTCCTTGTTATTCAAACTCAATACTAGAAATTATCTAGACTTTAGAGAGACCAATTATGCAAACCAAATTTTAGCAAGCTCTATGTATTTCTTCATTAATAGGTGCAAAGTATATGATGCAAGAGCTTAAACATGAGCACAACAATTGCCAAGTATCACATTATCCAAGACATTTTAGAATTACTACATGTAGCATTTCCCGATTCCAACCATATAACAATTTAACGAAGAAGATTCAACCATCGCCATGAATATTATGAGTAAAACCTAAGGACATATTTGTCCATATGCAACAGCGGAGCGTGTATCTCTCCCACACAAAGAATGCTAGGATCCATTTTATTCAAAACAAAACAAACGAAAACAAACCGACGCTCCAAGCAAAGTACATAAGATGTGATGGAATAAAAATATAGTTTCACTAGAGGAACCTGATAATGTTGTCGATGAAGAAGGGGATGCCTTGGGCATCCCCGAGATTAGACGCTTGAGTCTTTCTGAAATATGCAGGGATGAACCACCGGGGCATCCCCAAGCTTAGAGCTTTCACTCTCCTTGATCATATTGTATCATCCTCCTCTCTTGATCCTTGAAAACTTCCTCCACACCAAACTCAAAACAACTCATTAGAGGGTTAGTGCACAATCAAAATTTACATGTCCAGAGGCGACATAATCATTCTTAACACTTCTGGACATTGCACAAAGCTACTGAAAGTTAATGGAATCGAAAAATCCATCAAGCATAGCAAAACAGGCAATGCGAAATAAAAGGCAGAATCTGTCAAAACAGAATAGTTCGTAAAGACGAATTTTATTGAGGCACCAGACTTGCTCAAATGAAAATGCTCAAATTGAATGAAAGTTGCGTACATATCTGAGGATCACTCACGTAAAATGGCATAATTTTCTGAGTTACCTACAGAGAATTAGGCCCAGATTCGTGACAGCAAAGAAATCTGTTTCTGCGCAGTAATCCAAATCTAGTATGAACCTTACTATCAACGACTTTACTTGGCACAACAATGCACAAAACTAAGATAAGGAGAGGTTGCTACAGTAGTAACAACTTCCAAGACTCAAATATAAAATAAAAGTACTATAGTAAAAACATGGGTTGTCTCCCATAAGCGCTTTTCTTTAACGCCTTTCAGCTAGGCGCAGAAAGTGTGTATCAAGTATTATCAAGAGATGGTGTATCAACATTACCTTGGGCTTTACCCTTACCTTTCTTGTTCTTTTTCTTACTCTTTGATTTAGGAAATACATGTCTTCCCCCCGGTGTAGAGGTGAATTTCAGGGTGCCTTCTCCCACATCTATGACTGCTCCCAATAGTTTCAGCAGGGATCTTCCGAGTGTGATTTGTCCTGTTCCTTGTGGAGCTCTTTCCGTGTGCCATTCTCCAGCAGCTGAATCCAATAGGTTCCGCGAAGAAAAATTTAGTCCTGCATAAAACGTTTGGATGATCATCCAAGTAGTCAGTCCATGGGTTGGGCAATTTTTAACCAAAGATTTCATTCTTTCCCATGCTTGTGCAACATGCTCATTATCCAATTGTTTAAAATTCATTATGATACTCCTCAAAGATATAATTTTAGCAGGGGGATAATATCTACCAATAAAAGCATCCTTGCATTTAGTCCATGAATCAATACTATTCTTAGGCAGAGATAGCAACCAATCTTTAGCTCTTCCTCTTAATGAGAAAGGGAACAATTTTAATTTTATAATATCACCATCTACATCTTTATACTTTTGCATTTCACACAATTCAACAAAATTATTGAGATGGGCAGCAGCATCATCAGAACTAACACCAGAAAATTGCTCTCGCATAACAAGATTTAGTAAAACAGGTTTAATTTTAAAGAATTCTGCTGTAGTAGCAGGTGGAGCAATAGGTGTGCATAAGAAATCATTATTATTTGTGGTTGTGAAGTCACACAACTTAGTATTTTCAGGAGTACCCATTTTAGCAACAGTAAATAAAGCAAACTAGATAAAGTAAATGCAAGTAACTAATTTTTTTTGTGTTTTTAATATAGAGTATGCAAACAAGACAGTAAATAAAGTAAAGCTAGCAACTAATTTTTTTGTATTTTGATATAATGCAGCAAACAAAGTAGTAAATAAAATAAAGCAAGACAAAAACAAAGTAAATAGATTGGATTGTGGAGACTCCCCTTGCAGCGTGTCTTGATCTCCCCGGCAACGGCGCCAGAAAAGAGCTTGATACGCGTACAGCACGCGTCCGTTGGGAACCCCAAGAGGAAGGTGTGATGCGTACAGCGGCAAGTTTTCCCTCAGTAAGAAACCAAGGTTTATCGAACCAGTAGGAGCCAAGAAGCACGTCGAAGGTTGATGGTGGCGAGATGTAGTGCGGCGCAACACCAGGGATTCCGACGCCAACGTGGAACCTGCACAACACAACCAAAGTACTTTGCCCCAACGAAACAGCGAGGTTGTCAATCTCACCGGCTTGCTGTAACAAAGGATTAGATGTATAGTGTGGATGATGATTGTTTGCAGAAAACAGTAGAACAAGTATTGCGAGAGATTGTATTCAATGTAAAAGAATGGACTGGGGTCCACAGTTCACTAGAGGTGTCTCTCCCACAAGATAAATAGCATGTTGGGTGAACAAATTACAGTTGGGCAATTGACAAATAGAGAGGGCATGACCATGCACATACATGATATGATGAGTATAGTGAGATTTAATTGGGCATTACGACAAAGTACATAGACCGCTATCCGACATGCATCTATGCCTAAAAAGTCCACCTTCGAGTTATCATCCGAACCCCTTCCGGTATTAAGTTGCAAACAACGAGACAATTGCATTAAGTATGGTGCGTAATGTAATCAATAACTACATCCTCGGACATAGCATCAATGTTTTATCCCTAGTGGCAACAGCACATCCACAACCTTAGAACTTTCTGTCATCGTCCCGGATTTAATGGAGGCATGAACCCACTATCGAGCATAAATACTCCCTCTTGGAGTTACTAGCAAAAACTTGGCCAGAGCCTCTACTAACAACGGAGAGCATGCAAGATCATAAACATCACATAGGTAATAGATTGATAATCAACATAACATAGTATTCTATATCCATCGGATCCCAACAAACACAACATATAGCATTACAAATAGATGATCTTGATCATGTTAGGCAGCTCACAAGACCCGACAATGAAGCACATAAGGAGAAGACGACCATCTAGCTACTGCTATGGACCCATAGTCCAGGGTGAACTACTCACTCATCACTCCGGAGGCGACCATGACGGTGAAGAGTCCTCCGGGAGATGATTCCCCTCTCCGCGGCAGGTGCCGGAGGCGATCTCTCGAATCCCCCGAGATGGGATTGGCGGCGGCGGCGTCTCCTGGAAGGTTTTCCGTATCGTGGCTCTCGGTACTGGGGGTTTCGCGACGAAGACTATATATAGGCGGAAGGGCAGGTCAGGCGGCCACACGAGGGCCCCACACAGTAGGTCGGCGCGGCCAAGGGCTGGGCCGCGCCGCCCTATTGTTTGGCCACCTCGTCGCCCCACTTCGTCTCCTCTTCGGTCTTCTGGAAGCTTCGTGGCAAAATAGGCCCCTGGGCGTTGATTTCGTCCAATTCCGAGAATATTTCCTTACTAGGATTTCGAAACCAAAAACAGCTAGAAAACAAGAATCGGCTCTTCGGCATCTCGTTAATAGGTTAGTGCCGCAAAATGCATAAATATGACATAAAGTATGTATAAAACATGTAGGTATCATCAATAATGTGGCATGGAACATAAGAAATTATCGATACGTCGGAGACGTATCACCGGCAGTCGTCGAAACGTCGGGGGGGGGGGGGGGGGAAGGAAAATCGCACACACACGCCGAAGAAGGCACCCAGCTTGAAGAAACCCTGAGGTAAATCTGTCGGTGATCGGCTTGTTGTTGTGTTTTTCGGATGGTTCGATCGAGAGATCGGTTTTACATGTCTACCACGCCCGTTTGACCTATATCTAGATCTTGCATATTTGATAGATCCAATCCCGACAACATACGTCTAGGGTTTATCGTTTTTATTCCAGAGACAATCATGCCGTGCTATGCAATCTTTGCCATCCCGCTGCTGTACAATCTTTTGCGTAGACAATTGTTTGCCGAAACACTTAACTGAACTAATTCCAGCCGTTGCCGAAAACAGCCTGACGAGCTACAGTGAACAACGACATTGCTTTAGACTTTTATTCCTCGGTTTCAGAGGGAAGCAGAGTTTGATCTAGAACAATTGTTTGTTGTTTTCTATGGATCTAGTTAGTTTGCACGTGTTTCCCAAATCAATTTCATTTCTTGTGAAATTTGTCTCATGTGTCAATTTTTGTTGCGGGTAAAAAAGGAACTTTATTAGACAGCATGGGTTACATTGAGATCAGAATCCAACAACTGTTCCAACACCAGCAAATTCACCAGAACTATAAGACCCATCAATCGACAGCTTAATCCATCCAGTCGGTGGCTTAGTCCAAGACTTTAAAGATGGAGTCACACGTTGCGCTGGCACTGGTGCCATACCCACTAGTGAAGTCTGGCTGTTTTCCTTTAACTAGGTTCTCTGTAGGAATGGACTTCACATCCCCGATCAGCTTGATATATCCACTCAGAAATCGGTGAGACCCAATAATAGGGGGTAGAGGCTTATCATGAGTAACCTCATTACGTGCATACCAAGCCCGCCAAGCAACCAGAAGGGTAGTATCCACCATGTGAGGTGGTAGTTGTCCAATAACAGACTGAAACCAGCTATCAACAGACATGCATAAGTCAGTGTCCGAGGGGAGTCTCATGTGTCAATTAACTCTACATCTAGGAGGTTGATCAGGTCCAAAGGCTATCAACCAAACTACCAAACAATTGAGCCATATCTAGGTGATCACAAAACATACTTCCTTTTAAATTCTTTTCTGATTCTAATTTTGTAACCTCAATGATGCTTTTGGTGCGCATGTGCGTTAGTAACTGAGACAAGGGATTAATCAGGTAGAAATGGTGCATCCTAATTACGACTTCAAACAAAAGTAGAGGGACTTGGCTGCATCCCATTGAAAATTATTTGTTAAGAGTAGATATCTAAAAGCACATGATGTCCCTTAGCCTGGCATATGCCCCCTCTTATGTTTTGTTCGCCGACATCATACGTAGACTCTTATGTTTTCAATCATTTGCTGCTGTACAATATTTTGCAAAGACAATTATTTGTTGTTTTCTATGGAATTGGCCCCCTCTTATGTTTTGTTCACGCTCCGCTCTTCCGATTATTTCAGCGCAGACAGAAAACCCCGTCAAGCCGGCATATGAGCTTGTCAAGGAGAAACAAATGCAAGAAAATATAGTACGCATGGAAAAAGTTTTGGCTGAAAGATTTGGACCTGGCCACAAAAATCAGGAAGATTTCTCTAGTTTTGCACGTTCATTAGTGTATGGTGGGGTACAAATAGGAACTAGTAACAATCTAAAGGACACAGACTGCGAAGAGTAGGAGGTCGAAGAGGAACCTTCGTACGAACCGAATCCAGAAGAGATAGCTACTACTGATGATGATCTTCATTCGGATGAGGATCAGCGCACACTGTCGGCAAAACTTCAGCTCAGTGTCCGTGGAACTATGTCCGAACTATGATAGCAAATACGTACATGCTAAATATTTCCTACTAATGTAGCCTCTACTTTGCTTGCGAGATAGTTGCTTCTTCGCAACAGCTTGCACGTAAGAAGCGATCCGGACCTGAAGTTGCACCATCCAACATTGCAACAAGATCAATGGCAACAACCGAACCTGAAGCTGGGTCATCCGATGAGCCGACGGCCACTTGCTTGTCGAACACCGAAGGAGCACCCTCACCTAACCGAGATCATGACATCCGGAGGCAGCAACTCATCTCCTGAGGACAATCAAATTGTAAACTTTCAGCCGCAAGGTATGAAAGTTTGTAAAAACTAAACACTGTACCGCATGTTTTCATATAAAAGAGAATCATTTCATATCTCTTACTTCAGAGACATTGACAACATCTGGCGGTAGTAAGAGAAAGAGAGGTGGACGCAGATCTACCATGGGCCATGGACTACATGAGTACACAAGAAGACATGGTGGCAATAAGATGCCAATTGAATTCTCTCGCAGGTGTCGGGAGACCCAACGATTATATCCAGTCAAGCAAAGCTGAGCGAGTGAGGTTGGTATTCACATCCATGAGAAAATGCCGCTTGCAACACACTTGGACACGAGTACAAGAAAGATGAAACTCTCGGACATGTCATTCCTCATGCTATAAATACGGTAGCGGTGAGTCCTGTACAATCTTGGTTTAACCTAATTAGTATGCTACATGATCAACTATCTAAGAATCTACCGATTAATGCATCACTATTTTGCAGGGAAAGTTTAGTATGGACAAAAATGATGAGGTGGCTCAAGATGTGTGCACCGATATGCTTGCAAGTTAGTATTCGGCGAGTTCCGATATAGGCTTAAAAAGGAGTATTGGCCGAAAATTAAAAATCTCACATCTGGAGCAAGCATATCCGAAGAAGCCGGATCATGTAGAAGAGAAAAGCTGGAAAGAACTGGTGAAGAGATGGTTTGATGAGAAGTACCGGGTACATAAACGTTATTCCTTTCAATAACACTACTGAATTCTTACATTTCTCTGATCTGGATAAATAAAATGCATGTACTGAACATAGGTAGTGTGTGTAAAAAATGGAAAGAACGGAGAAGCTGTGAAACAGTTCCATACCACTGGATCTCGAAGCTATGTTGCTCACTGGGAACTTATAGTAAGTGTTCTGAATTTCCCCATACGAGTTCATACTTCGTCATACACAGTGTACAATGGTAATGTGCATTCTACATTTTTTCAAGCGGAAGGCTAAGCGAGCAGGAAGAAGAAACCTCTCCAATTGAATTTTTTAGAATCACACGCACTAACAAGGATAACATTATGAGTGCTTGAAGCAAAAAGTGCATATGTAAGAAATATTTCATATTAGCACAATATAATATAATCCAGTTTTGTATGTTGTCCATGCAATGATTGTAATCTTTATGCAGGATAAAATGGTGGCAAAAAAAATGGCGCCACGCAATGAAGATGAACCTGATTTGACTGATTTGCAAATTGTTCAGCTAGTTCTAAGCGAGAAAAGCCCATCCACCACCTGCAACAGCACATTCCTACCAAGATTGGGCGTCCCAACAAGTTCCAGGAAGTCTTCTGTCTCAGCTACACGCATCCGAGAGCTACAACAAAGACCGCGAGATCAAGAGCAAGTACTTCATACGAGCAGCTGAAAGGTACCACGGTGAGATGCGATCCAAGACTGCAAGAACAAGATCAAAAATTTGAAGAGATCGGGAAGAAGCGAGGAGGAAGAACTTGAAGCTGTGAAGAAAGCCCAAGAAGAAAAGACTGCGGCTTATGAAAAGAGGCGAGAGAGAATTGGATGCCGTGCTTAATTTGCTCTTGAGGACATCCCAGCCACCATCCATGTCTGAATCCCAGGGCAACTGATCTATTGCACCACCGTCCTACAACATTATTAATCATAGGTCTTTTAATTTCTTTGTGTTCCAATTGTAATTTTTCTTATGAATCTTTCGGTCTGTGAGAGACATATATACTTCTTGTGCCACCATTTATGCATGATATTTATTGTCTATTTTTCATATTTCGTCAGTTTTTTTGTTTCCCAAATTTCGCAAATAATTCAAATGCTCTCAAATTTTGTCAAATTCAAAAGGTGACGGAAAATGTCACAACGTCACTATTAAATGAAACCACGTGGCACCAATTTCTGGTCCCACTTGTCAGAATTTGTGGGTCCCACCAGTCAGCATTATTGGGACCCATATGTCGGCAACAACCTGGTCCCACTTGTCTGAATTTTGTGGATCCCACCGGTCAGAATATTGAGGGTCCAGCTTGTCATAATATTTTGTGGGTCCCACCATGTCAGCGCCGTCGGACCATGTTGTCAGAAGCCAAATGGGACCCACATGTAAGGCCACGTATGCTTTTTTTGGACCAATCAGAAACTTCCCAAGATTTAGATATTGACGAAAGTTGCAATTTTTCGTGACAAACCTGTCTGTCAACAATCAACCTTCGATGTTGTAATTTGCAGGTCGTCACCATCAAACATTTGACGTTGACGAAAAAATGCATACCGTCACCCCGATATTTTATGACGGAGCTTCCTTGACGAACCCCATGACGATCAAATTTCGTCACCGCGAAGTAATCCTTGACGAAAACTGGCCTTCAAATGACGAAAGTGATTTGTCAAAAAAAAAGGTTTTCCTTTGTAGTGACCACTTGGGGCGCTGAGGTGGGAGCCAACTCTAGCGAAGCTAGATGGCCTCCGCAACAGCAAAAATGCCTGGAGGTTGTTGTCTTCCTGAGGACTGCCGAGATCAGCCGTCGTCGCACAAGGTTGGAGGAGCCGCCCTTCAGCCATGGAATATGGCAACACCGGCGCCCCGGTAATCCTCCGGTGAGAAGTGATACGTCTCCGACGTATCGATAATTTCTTATGTTCCATGCCACATTATTGATGTTATCTACATGTTTTATGCACACTTTATGTCATATTCGTGCATTTTCTGGAACTAACCTATTAACAAGATGCCGAAGTGCCAGCTCTCGTTTTCTCGCTGTTTTTGGTTTCAGAAATCCTAGTAACGAAATATTCTCGGAATCGGACGAAATCAACGCCAAAGATCTTAGAATCCCCGGAAGCATCCAGAACACACGAGAGGGACCAGAGGGGGGGCACAGGCCCACCAAACCACATGGTGGCGCGGCCTAGGGGGGCCCGCGCCCCCCTATGGTTTGGCCAGCCCTTCGACCCCCCGGCGCCGCCTCTTCGCCTATATAAAGCCCCTGGATCGAAAACCCTGATACGTTCGACGAAAACCACAGAAACCTTCCAGAGCCGCCGCCATCGCGACGCCAAGATCTGGGGGACAGGAGTCTCTGTTCCGGCACGCTGCCGGAGCGGGGAAGTGCCCCCGGAAGGCTTCTCCATCGACACCGCTGCCATCTCCATCGCCATCTTCATCACCGTTGCTGCTCCCATGAGGAGGGAGTAGTTCTCCATCGAGGCTCGGGCTGTACCGGTAGCTATGTGGTTAATCTCTCTCCATGTACTTCAATACAATGATCTCATGAGCTGCTTTACATGATTGAGATTCATATGAGTTTTGTATCACAATTCATCTATGTGCTACTCTAGTGATGTTATTAAAGTAGTTCTATTCCTCCCGCACGTGTGTAAAGGTGACTAGTGTGTGCACCGTGTGGTTCTTGTCGTAGGCTATGATCATGATCTCTTGTAGATTGTGGAGTTAATTATCATTATGATGGTATTGATGTGATCTATCTGGTTATGTTGATCTATCTTACACTATAAGGTTACTTAAATATGAACAAATTGTGGAGCTTGTTAACTCCGGCATTGAGGGTTCGTGTAATCCTACGCAATGCGTTCATCATCCAACAAAAGTGTAGAGTATGCATTTATCTATTCCGTTATGTGATCAATGTTGAGAGTGTCCACTAGTGAAAGTGTAATCCCTAGGCCTTGTTCTTAAATATCGCTATCGCTACTTGTTACTATCGCTTGTTTACTTCGTTTACTCGCGTTACTACTGCTGCAATACTACCACCATCAACTACACGCCAGCAAGCTATTTTCTCGGCACCGTTGCTACCTGCTCATATATATTCATACCACCTGTATTTCACTATCTCTTCGCCGAACTAGTGCACCTATTAGGTGTGTTGGGGACACAAGAGACTTCTTGCTTTGTGGTTGCAGGGTTGCATGAGAGGGATATCTTTGACCTCTTCCTCCCTGAGTTCGATAAACCTTGGGTGATCCACTTAAGGGAAAACTTGCCGCTGTTCTACAAACCTCTCGCTCTTGGAGGTCCAACACCTGTCTACAGGAAAGGAGGGGGAACGTAGACATCAAGCTATTTTCCGGCGCCGTTGTCGGGGAGGAAAGGTAAAAGGCACTCATACTTCGGTTCCGGGTAAAGTACTTTTCTCGGCGCCATTGTGTTTGTGCTCGAAGCTATTTCCTTTAGATCCTGCAATTGCATCTTTTTGTTTCTTGTTTACACTAGTTAGGCATAATGGAAAACATCCGTGAGCTCTTTGTACTATTTCCCGAGTCAAGACATGAATGGTTTAATGCGAAAATTAAAAAACCCATGGAACATGTTAGCATGAATACTTTGAACACCATTGTTGCTAATGATATGGAAAATTCTAAGCTTGGGGAAGCTGGTTTTGATGAGCATGATCTTTTTAGTCCACCAAGCATTGAGGAGAAAATTTTCTTTGATGATACTTTGCCTCCTATTTATGATGATTATAATGATAGTAGTCTTTTGGTACCACCTACTATGGAGAGTAAATTTTGTTGTGATTATACTATGCCTCCAACACTTGATGAGAATAATAATGATAGCTACTTTGTTGAATTTGCTCCCACTATTACTAATAAAATTGATTATGCTTATGTGGAGAGTAATAATTTTATGCATGAGACTCATGATAAGAATGCTTTATGTGATAGTTATATTGTTGAGTTTTCTCATGTTGCTACTGAAAGTTATTATGAGAGAGGAAAATATGGTTGTAGAAATTTTCATGTTACTAAAACACCTCTCTATGTGCTGAAATTTTTGAAGCTACACTTGTTTTATCTTCCTATGCTTGTTACTTTGCTCTTCATGAACTTGTTTATTTACAAGATTCCTTTGCATAGGAAGCATGTTAGACTTAAATGTGTTTTGAATTTGCCTCTTGATGCTCTCTTTTGCTTCAAATACTATTTCTTATGAGTGCATCATTAAAACTCGCTGAGCCCATCTTAATGGCTATAAAGAAAGAACTTCTTGGGAGATAACCCATGTGTTATTTTGCTACAGTAATTTGTTTTATATTTGTGTCTTGGAAGTTGTTTACTACTGTAACAACCTCTCCTTATCTTAGTTTTGTGTTTTGTTGTGCCAAGTAAAGCCGTTGATAGAAAAGTAAGTACTAGATTTGGATTACTGCACAGTTCCAGATTTCTTTGCTGTCACGAATCTGGGTCCACCTACCTGTAGGTAGCTCAGAAAATTAAGCCAATTTACGTGCATGATCCTCAGATATGTACGCAACTTTCATTCAATTTGAGCATTTTCATTTGAGCAAGTCTGGTGCCATTTTAAAATTCGTCAATACGAACTGTTCTGTTTTGACAGATTCTGCCTTTTATTTCGCATTGCCTCTTTCGCTATGTTGGATAAATTTCTTTGATCTATTAATGTCCAGTAGCATTATGCAATGTCCAGAAGTGTTAAGAATGATTGTGTCACCTCTGAATATGTCAATTTATATTGTGCACTAACCCTCTAATGAGTTGTTTCGAGTTTGGTGTGGAGGAAGTTTTCAAGGATCAAGAGAGGAGTATGATGCAACATGATCAAGGAGAGTGAAAGCTCTAAGCTTGGGGATGCACCCGGTGGTTCACCCCTGCATATATCAAGAAGACTCAAGCGTCTAAGCTTGGGGATGCCCAAGGCATCCCCTTCTTCATCGACAACATTATCAGGTTCCTCCCCCGAAACTATATTTTTATTCCGTCACATCTTATGCACTTTACTTGGAGCGTCTCGTATGTTTCTTGTTTTTGTTTTTGTTTGAATAAATGCTTGTGTGGGAGAGAGACACGCTCCGCTGGTTCGTATGAACACATGTGTTCTTAGCTCATAATATTCATGGCGAAGTTCTTCGTTAAATTGTTATATGGTTGGAATTGGAAAATGATACATGTAGTAATTGCTATAAATGTCTTGGGTAATGTGATACTTGGCAATTGTTGTGCTCATGTTTAAGCTCTTGCATCATATGCTTTGCACCCATTAATGAAGAAATACATAGAGCATGCTAAAATTTGGTTTGCATATTTGGTCTCTCTAAGGTCTAGATAATTTCTAGTATTGAGTTTGAACAACAAGGAAGACGGTGTAGAGTCTTATAATGTTTACAATATGTCTTTTATGTGAGTTTTGCTGCACCGGTTCATCCTTGTGTTTGTTTCAAATAGCCTTGCTAGCCTAAACCTTGTATCGAGAGGGAATACTTCTCATGCATCCAAAATACTTGAGCCAACCACTATGCCATTTGTGTCCACCATACCTACCTACTACATGGTATTTTTTCCGCCATTCCAAAGTAAATTGCTTGAGTGCTACCTTTAAAATTCCATCATTCACCTTTGCAATATATAGTTCATGGGACAAATAGCTTAAAAACTATTGTGGTATTGAATATGTACTTATGCACTTTATCTCTTATTAAGTTGCTTGTTGTGCGATAACCATGTTCACTGGGGACGCCATCAACTACTCTTTGTTGAATTTCATGTGAGTTGCTATGCATGTTCGTCTTGTCCGAAGTAAGAGCGATCTACCACCTTATGGTTAAGCATGCATATTGTTAGAGAAGAACATTGGGCCGCTAACTAAAGCCATGATCCATGGTGGAAGTTTCAGTTTTGGACATATATCCTCAATCTCAAATGAGAAAATTATTAATTGTTGTTACATGCTTATGCATAAAAGAGGAGTCCATTATCTCGTTGTCTATGTTGTCCCGGTATGGATGTCTAAGTTGAGAATAATCAATAGCGAGAAATCCAATGCGAGCTTTCTCCTTAGACCTTTGTACGAGCGGCATAGAGGTACCCCTTTGTGACACTTGGTTAAAACATGTGCATTGTGATGATCCGGTAGTCCAAGCTAATTAGGACAAGGTGCGGGCACTATTAGTATACTATGCATGAGGCTTGCAACTTATAAGATATAATTTACATGATACATATGCTTTATTACTACCGTTGACAAAATTGTTTCATGTTTTCAAAATCAAAGCTCTAGCACAAATATAGCAATCGATGCTTTTCCTCTATGGAGGACCATTCTTTTACTTTCAATGTTGAGTCAGTTCACCTATTTCTCTCCACCTCAAGAAGCAAACACTTGTGTGAACTGTGCATTGATTCCTACATACTTGCATATTGCACTTGTTATATTACTCTATGTTGACAATATCCATGAGATATACATGTTACAAGTTGAAAGCAACCGCTGAAACTTAATCTTCCATTGTGTTGCTTCAATACCTTTACTATGAATTATTGCTTTATGAGTTAACTCTTATGCAAGACTTATTGATGCTTGTCTTGAAGTGCTATTCATGAAAAGTCTTTGCTTTATGATTCACTTGTTTACTCATGTCATTACCATTGTTTTGATCGCTGCATTCACTACATATGCTTTACAAATAGTATGATCAAGTTTATGATGGCATGTCACTCCGTAAATTATCTCGTGTTATCGTTTTACCCGCTCGGGACGAGCGTAACTAAGCTTGGGGATGCTGATACGTCTCCGACGTATCGATAATTTCTTATGTTCCATGCCACATTATTGATGTTATCTACATGTTTTATGCACACTTTATGTCATATTCGTGCATTTTCCGGAACTAACCTATTAACAAGATGCCGAAGTGCCGGCTCTCGTTTTCTCGCTGTTTTTGGTTTCAGAAATCCTAGTAACGAAATATTCTCGGAATCGGACGAAATCAACGCCAAAGATCTTAGAATCCCCGGAAGCATCCAGAACACACGAGAGGGACCGAGAGGGGGGCACGAGCCCACCAAACCACATGGTGGCGCGGCCTAGGGGGCCCGCGCCCCCTATGGTTTGGCCAGCCCTTCGACCCCCGGCGCCGCCTCTTCGCCTATATAAAGCCCCTGGATCGAAAACCCCGATACGTTCGACGAAAACCACGAAACCTTCCGCGAGCCGCCGCCATCGCGACGCCAAGATCCGGGGGACAGAGTCTCCGTTCCGGCACGCTGCCGGAGCGGGAAGTGCCCCTGGAAGGCTTCTCCATCGACACCGCTGCCATCTCCATCGCCATCTTCATCACCGCCGCTGCTCCCATGAGGAGGGAGTAGTTCTCCATCGAGGCTCGGGGCTGTACCGGTAGCTATGTGGTTAATCTCTCTCCATGTACTTCAATACAATGATCTCATGAGCTGCTTTACATGATTGAGATTCATATGAGTTTTGTATCACAATTCATCTATGTGCTACTCTAGTGATGTTATTAAAGTAGTTCTATTCCTCCCGCACGTGTGTAAAGGTGACTAGTGTGTGCACCGTGTGGTTCTTGTCGTAGGCTATGATCATGATCTCTTGTAGATTGTGGAGTTAATTATCATTATGATGGTATTGATGTGATCTATCCGGTTATGTTGATCTATCTTACACTATAAGGTTACTTAAATATGAACAAATTGTGGAGCTTGTTAACTCCGGCATTGAGGGTTCGTGTAATCCTACGCAATGCGTTCATCATCCAACAAAAGTGTAGAGTATGCATTTATCTATTCTGTTATGTGATCAATGTTGAGAGTGTCCACTAGTGAAAGTGTAATCCCTAGGCCTTGTTCTTAAATACTGCTATCGCTACTTGTTACTACTGCTTGTTTACTGTTTTACTGCGTTACTACTGCTGCAATACTACCACCATCAACTACACGCCAGCAAGCTATTTTCTGGCACCGTTGCTACTGCTCATATATATTCATACCACCCGTATTTCACTATCTCTTCGCCGAACTAGTGCACCTATTAGGTGTGTTGGGGACACAAGAGACTTCTTGCTTTGTGGTTGCAGGGTTGCATGAGAGGGATATCTTTGACCTCTTCCTCCCTGAGTTCGATAAACCTTGGGTGATCCACTTAAGGGAAAACTTACTGCTGTTCTACAAACCTCTGCTCTTGGAGGCCCAACACTGTCTACAGGAAAGGAGGGGGAACGTAGACATCAAGAAGCAGTCACGCTCCCCTGCTGTAGACGCGGCGGCCAGCCATCGGAAGCGAGCAGTAACTCATCCTCGCACTCGTCACCATGACGAACAAGGGGAAGAAGTCTCCCTTCGCCGCCACACCTCCGACTCCGACTACCGGAGTACCATGAAGCAGAGGATGAATACGATGCAGTGCCAGATCCGACCGTAGAGATCTGACACCTCCCTCCCAACATTGAAAAAATATTTAGCCTAGCCCTTTCCAACAGTTCGGACTTTTGGAAAACTTGGCTAGTGCATCAATCTAATTTGGTATCAGAGCTAGGAGGTCTCAAGTTCAAACCCCGGCTAACACACTATTTAATCTACTATGAATAGTTGCAGCCCCCGATTATCCACGTCTAGTGTCTTCCCGTTTGTCCAGCCTAGACGTGCGGGGGAGGGTTAAAATATATAGCCTAGCTCTTTCCAACAGTTCGGACTTTTGGAAAACTTGGCTAGTGCATCAATCTAATAGGCATCACCGCCATACGCCATATAGGACCATAAACTAAGCCTAGAACTACACCTACCTACTCCGGCGCCATCTCATCTCGAAATTCGGCCTGCTAGTCCGGCGGAGAGGAAGAAGGAGCGGCCCGGTGAGAGAAAGGGGTGCCTCAGGTACTGTAGCAAGTCGAGAGCGAGAGAGGGGGAACCGAGAGCCTCAGATGTTTAGATAGGTAAGTCCCTCTAGACACATAGGTAATGACCTTACTCCCTCCATCTCATTTTACTAGTATTTCACGTATCTTTAGGTCGTCAATTTAACCTATATAATTTAAATTATATAATGCAAAAATTATATCATTAGAAAATAGAACATCTAAACTTTCTAATGATATAATTTTTATAACATATAACTAATACTAACTTGATCAAATTTGTGACCTAGAGGTACGCGTGAGAGGGAGTAATTCTGTTTGCCACCTTCGGCTGTTTTTTATTTTGGAGTAACGGGACATTTTAATAAGAAAGAAAAATGATTTATTTAATAAAGAAAACTAGATGGAAAACCATACAAACTTGATTACTGCCGATATGCGGACCACTCACGAACACAACAATAGCAAACAACCTTCCACATACATGTGCGTGGACGCAGCGCGCGCGCTGGGCGGGCGGGCGGAGGAGGCGCTGAGGGCGCACCTGCAGAACCGGATCTTCCCGGAGGTCGGGGAGCGGGAGTCTCGTCGACCGCGGTGACAACTCCCCTGGCCTGGGCGCCGTCCGCGCGGCCTACGAGTCCCTGCCGGCCGTCGCCAGGGAGCGGCTGAGCACCGTCTACTTCGTGCACCCCGGCCTCCAGGCCCGGCTCTTCTTCACCACCGTCGGCCGCTTCCTCTTCAGCTCCAGGTACGCAGCACCTGATCAGTTATCACCCGTGTCTCTCGATCCAACGTCTGCCACCGTTGTTGTTTACTGTAACCAATTTTTGGTCCTTGCAGTCTATACGAGAAGTTGAGGTACATGAGCAGGCTCGAGTACCTGTGGGCGCACGTGGACAAGACGGAGCTGGAGGTCCCGGAGTGCACGCGCCGGCACGACGACGAGCTCGAGCGACGCCCGCTCATGGACTACGGGATCGAGACCGCCGACCGCCGCTGCATGTTCGACGCCGCGTCCATGGACACCTCCGCGTCCCTGCACTCGCTCCGCTGCATCTCCTAGTACAGCCAGGGCATCGCGCGATTGCTTCAACGTCCGGTTGTGGTGTAGCAGGCTGCTTGATCCATGTTTGCAACTAGAAATGAAAACTGTACAAATTAGTATTAGTGAGATTATAGGAGATAATAAAGAGGTCGGTAATTCGAAATCTTTCTGGCTGCTCTTTCCCCGGCAAAAGAACAGGGGAATTGCTCTTTCAAAACAAGAGCAGGCTTCTTCCTTCCCCGGTATTCCCCGGTAAAAGAACAGGGGAATTGCTTTTTTTTTAATGGATTAGACAAACAAGCCAGAAAATATGAAACCCCCCCCCCCCCAAATAATAAACTGTGAAATTACTCTTTCAAAATGAACTAGACAAACAAGCCAAAAAATATGAAAGACTCCTTCCCTAAATCTGAGATACTGGATATCAAGGAGGCAATGCTCACTAATGGGGAGAGACTTGTATATGATCTCTCCATTAGGTGGGATCGTAGGATTAACTCATACAAAACATATTTTCAACATGCAAAAAATCTGAAAATAATATACAAACATCCCCATGGATTGTATCTACAACTCCAAGAAATTTCAGCTCAAAATTTGATCAACATTTGGAGAAACAAAAAAGACAAATCCGACTATGAATAGTGTCAGATCTGATTTAATAGTATTTCACACTATTCACACCTACATTTATCTTTTTTGGTTCTCTAAGTGTATGTCAAACTTGAAGCTGCAAATTTTTGTCCTTGCATATGTAACACTGATGTGTTTTATTATTTTTTTCAAAATATTTGAACATGTTTTATCTTTTCAAAAAAAAATCTCATAGATCCTATCTAAAAGTTGATCCTATCCAAGTCTTCCCCCCCTAACTAAGGTTTGTTCTCTCTTGGAACATGATGATCCGACGTCCGTGCTAGGTGTCTGGTCAGCTTTGCCTCGCTAGGACGCTAGCCATTCAAGATCAGCTTGTAGATCGTAGCCCTCGTGCGCTTGATGATGAGGAGGATGAAAATGCAATGTTTAGTTTGGTTCTGTCATGATGAAAGCTTTGTATATGCCCTCACCAACGTTTGTTACATAATTTACAAACAATTCAACATATACATGACATCATCAACTCACTCATAACAAGCCGATATCAACATAACCCATATCGGATAACATAAGAGTCACAAAGATCGTCGAGTCAACTCACATAGTCCATCAAATGTTCGAATTGATAACATACTCTATAAGGTCACATCCATTGCATAGTACATCAATGTACACGAGACAAATCGACAACATGGTAACAAGTTAGGAAAGAGACTTAAACATTTAACACTGCCAAAACATGTATGCCCACCATTGACAACATCCACGGGGCAGAACTATAAGATGAAACAATTACTCAAATGTTTCCATAACTTCAAAATAATGACATCTAATATGTATAAACTCGGAGTTTGGTACAAATATTAAGCTGGACAAGGCACATGTAGAGAATCTACAGTTTAGCATCCAAATTGTTGAAGAGTACTAACCGGGCAGGAAGATGAAGTTCTCCATGAGGAGGATTGGTCTTTATGTAGAAGGACCACCTCTAATGTCATTTAATCCACTTGATCTATCTATGACTAAGCAATAGATTGTGAGTAAAAATATCTATGGAGAGGAATAGCAATGATTGGTGATTACGAAGTTTGAAAAGCACTAGTCGGAGCGTTTGGAGCACATGAAGCACGGGATGACATCTCTAGTATCGATGAAAAAGAATCACGGAAGACACAAACTTTACATAGCCTACTATCAAAGTGCTAATGTTACATTTAGAAAATAGTAAGGCTCTTATATGTAAGTACTAAAACCCCTAAATCTTTTCATCACGTAGTCTTGTCATCTTTCTCATCTTCGAACCGTTTTTCTTTTTTGGTTTATCTAAATCTGACCGGACGTTTCACGATTCTCAAATCATTGTTTTTTCTTCATTCATCTAGTTGGTTCTTGAGTAGGTCATCCAAAGTCGTTTACACTAAACTTTTGTACTCCTATGTAAATCTTTTTTTCATACCATCATCTTAATTAAGATAATCCCATTATATAGTACAATTAACAAGATAAGGTGATGACTACGATGCAAAAAATATTATGCGCAATATTCTTGTTGTCTAATTGTAAGGTTTGTTATCATAGACACTTGCGATGAATTGTAGACGTACAGAATTGTAGTATTTTTTTTACAAGATTTTGTTTAAGACATTATTGAATATATAATTTTAAGTGGACAAAGTTGTATGTCCTTGTAGAATATTTGTACCATTCAAATGTATGTATTTATTTGTTTTCACATATCCTTCAATACCTTTGTCGAAAGATCTAGATGTACATGTCTATAAAATATCTTGAGCCTAAGGTGTATGATTGTCTAATTCATGTGTAAATAAATACATATAAGTTTAGCATGTCTCTACAAGCGGCTTGTCTTTGTTTGAAGTTTTGCCAAAAAGGACCACCTGCTCCACTGAATTGCCAGAAAGGACCACCTCTGAAAATAATTGACAAAAAGGACCACCTGCAGCGTGGCGGCATGCTGGCCAGCCAACACGTGGCACGTGCCGCCACGGACGGAGGCGGAAGGAGGGTGCCGCCAGAGCCACATGCGGCAGGCTGCAGTAGACTCCGCCACGTCAGCGTGCCTCCACATGGTGTGGCGGCATGGCCCACCACCACGCCGTTTCCCGCGCCGGCCTCGTGAGGTGCTCCGCCACGTCAGCCTGCCTCCACACGGTGTGGCGGCATGGCCCACCACCGCGTCGTTTCCCGCGCCGGCCACGCGAAGTGTGCCGCCACATCAGCATGCCTCCACACGGTGTGGCGGCATGTCCCACCACCGTGTCGTTTCTCGCGCCGGCGTAATGTGCCGCCACCCATGCCGGCGGCAGGTCCTGCCGCCACAGCACACAGCGGCATGTCGCCACGTGTCGTCTGGGGGTCCTGCCGCCACGTATGGGGTGGTCTTTTTTGGCAATTCCGTTCACAGGTGGTCCTTTCTGGCAATTCAGTGGGGCAAGTGATCCTTTTTGGCAAAACTTCGTCTTTGTTTATTGTTATAACCCTCATCCCGGTGGAGACTGTTAATGTTTCCTGTTGTGGGTGTTGGTGTCTTATACCAACAATACTTAACATGGGTTAGCATACGCACGGAGACACAATGGATTTAGACACGAGACACATGTTACGATGGAGTTCCTCTAGACACATAGGTAATGACCTTACTTCTGTTTGCCACCTTCGGTTGTTTTCTCTTCAGTTCCGGGTCTGATCAATGATGCACCTGATCCATCAATTGTACTATCTCGATCCAACGTCTATCACCAAATTGAAGTTTAGGAACATGAGCAGACTTGAGTACCTGCGGGCGCACGTGAACAAGACAGAGTTGGATGTCCCAGAGTGCCTGCGCCGTCACGACGATGAGCTCGAGCGCCACCTGCTCATGGACTACGGGATCGAGGCTGCCGACCTCCGTTGCATGTTCGATGCCGTGTCCATGGACACCTCTGCGTCCCTGCACTCAGCTGCGCTGCATATCTAGTACAGGGCATCGTGTGATCCCTTCAGCGTCCTGTTCTAGTGTAGCAGGCTGCTCCATGGAGGTGGTGTTTCGGCTCATAGGAGCAAATGCTCTTATTATATAAAAGAATTAAAAATTAATTTTAAAATGTTAAAATAAATTGACATAAAAATTTTGGTGCACATCGTGGCATTCTATGTTCGTACACAAGTTTTCGTGGAAAAACAACATTTTGTGTGTGACAGTGCATGGAGCCCCCATGTGTGGTTTTGGTAATTAATGACAATCCCTATGGACTAATGTGTGTATTGAGTTATATTTGTAAGAGTTGTCCATAGGCAATGCTTGAACCATATGTTGGCTTCAAGGTTGCAATAAGAAGTAATTGATGAAAGATATCAAATGCCAAATATGTCTTGAAGATGAAGATGAAGTGGGACCTCAAGTTACTTCAAGACATCAATATGATGAAGAATGAAGAAATGAAGTGCAAGTTCAAGATGAGCCAACTCGGAGAGATCATATGCTTGAATCCTGCCATCCATATGATGATCATGGATATGTGAAGATGCGTCGAAGAAGAAGCTCTCTCGTAGTGGAGTATGGGGGAGAGCTCTCCCATAGTGGAGTATGGGGGAGCATTTCACATGACTTCATCAAGCAAGCATAATCAAGAAAGGCGTTCCATCTTCTTTTTTTGAACTTTTAACACACTACAAGGAAAAGGCCTATTGCCGGCGCACCTTTTTTGTCTACTGCCGGCGCACCAAAACCCGCCGGTGCGAACGGGCCGGTGATAAGTGGCTACTGCCGGCGCACCACCCTGTGCGCCGGCGGAAGTTCATCTACTGCCGGCGCACCAGCGTTGCTTCGCCGGAAAAGGCTTGTTCCACCGGCGTAGTGGCACGTGCGCCGGCAGTAGGGCTGCCAGCACTGGCGCATGCGATGTGCGCCGGCAAAAGGGCATGTAGGTGCGCCGGCAGTAATATTCGAAAATTCAATTTTGGCGCTTTTTCCAGCATATTACAATTCATATTTGCATATTTATATAGCAGTATATAACAGTTCACATTTAGACAGCAGTACATGCAATATGAGAAGCACATAGAGAGCCAAGTTTCATTTCGGTATCAATACACAAATACGCAAGTGTCTTTTCGTATTCATACAACACATGTGCATATGCAACACCGAACGACGAAGTTTCACAAAGTTAGAAGTCTCGGTACATAGTCGTCACAAGTATCGTCATACACCTCACAATGTAGGTCCTAACCTAAATTACAATCACATAGAACATGACCAACATGGTCATGATGACCATCATCACGAAGGCCATGGTCTTCATCCGGTTCCTCCTCATGTCCCTCATCTCTCCCGCTAGATAACGGGCGTATCTTCCTTCCGCCTCCACCCTAGTGGGATATCCCTTGTAGCTATTGCCGCTGAAACGGTGCACCTGTCTCCGACAGTCCTCCCAGTCATCGTAGACTCCAGGAACCCTCCCCTTGTACACGACATATGTCGTCGGCATCTCCATTCACAAGACAAGTAAAACGTTAGTACCAATGCAAAGAACAAGTGCCAACTCAAATAAGAGACAAGTAGTATGAACTAAATAGCATGTGCCTCATACTTTGTTGGTCGAAATAAATAATAACATACAGTGATGGGGTCAGTGAGGCTAGGTAGGATGCACAATAGATTGATATTTGTGGCCATCACACCAAGCCTCACTGGCCCCACCCCGGAGTGTACAAGTGACCGAATATTTTAATCATCGGCCAATGCAATTAAGAAGTGCGAACTCAAATAAAAGACAAGTAGTACGAATTAAATAGCGTGCCTCATACTTTGTCGGTCGAAACAAATATTAACATACAGGGATGGAGTCAGTGAGGCTAGGTAGGATGCACAATAGATTGATACTTGTGGCCGTCGCACCAAGGCTCACTGGCTCCACCCCCGAGTGTACGAGTGACCGAACATTCTAATCATCGGCGAACTCCAAATACGAGGCAAGTAGTGGTCGAGTAAATGCAAATAATTATTAAGCTATGTACGCCATAATCTTGAAATATATAGCGAAGTAAATGAAACTATAGACACATGTTCACATGCACATTCATACAACTAAATAAAAGCAACTAGTCGATTCTATGGGAATATATAGCAATTATTACAATACGGAAGTTCAAGGACATATCGTTCAAGGTTTAGCAAGTGTTCCCGTTGTAGGATCAGGTTGTACGCCTAGGGGGAATGGACGGCAGCCCTCAAGCGAGTTGAACGGCCTCTCATCACGCGACATCTCCAAGCGGAGTTCTATCTCGTCATTAGGTGGTAGACCGTAGCCGTAGAAGAACTCGCTGTACCTATTGTTGACATCCTCGCAGGATTATCGTGCAAATGAACCGCCGGATGCGACCCCAGCTCTTTCTAATCTCTCTATCGTGGACATCCGCCATGTTTGCAAACCTGTTTCTGAGATTCTCTCGGCAGCAACATGTCATCTCGCGTACTTTATGTACTCCCGCATCTCGAAGGATGGCGTACCACGCGTCCATCCCATTGTCGGGCGTCGATCGCCCGAGGCAGGGGAAGTTGGTTGTGTGGGTTAAGATCAAGCCTCCTCGGGATTTCCTCTCTACTTTGAGGGGGCCTCGCCTTGTTGGCGAAGCCGGTGAGAGCATCATTGAGAAGGGCCTTGATGTGGGTGTAGTCTTTCTTGTGGTCCCTACCCGAGTCGAGATAGATCGCATGCGAGTGTTGCGGGTGCAAGACGATGAGGGTGCGTGAACTTGTCTCTCGCGGAAAACACACGGATTAACCTTTGGAAATGCAAATGGAGATATAGGATAGAATGGTAATGGGGGACTAGCGAGTGATTACTTACTCGGGGAAGTAAGGGATGGGAATGGCGCCCTTTTAATGTTCGCCAGCATGAAATCCTCGACCTGCTGGGTGGCAATCGCCCGATCCCCAACGTTGCAGATGATGCTCTCCCGCATATAGAAGGGGTCCATTATCGCGATGGTCGGCGTCTCCTCCTTAACAATCTGGGAAGACAAGCTAAGAGCAACTAGGCGAACCACACTAAAGTGGAGCGCTTGCATGCGATAGATGCCGAAGATGTCGTTGAACCGGATGAAGCACAAGTCCGCGGGGTACTTCTCGACGAAGTTCATGCCAGTTGGCACCTTCGCCATGAAGAGAGGGTAACCAGGATCTTTTGATTTGAGAATAAGGTTCTCCACATGCACGACAGTCTCATGCAAGCTCCTCATATCCGGGGTGAGTTTCTTCACGACATGCTCCGGCAGCATCAGTTCACCCAAGTGATGCAGAGGTCACCAATTGTTTGGCAACTTGTCAAGGAGTGGGACCTTGTCCTTGGATTTGGCCGCTGATAACCCACAAGTATAGGGGATCGCAACAGTCTTCGCGGGAAGTAAATCCCAATTTATTGATTCGACACAAGGGGAGACAAAGAATACTTGAAAGCCTTAACATCGGAGTTGTCAATTCAGCTGCACTGGAAACGAGACTTGCTCGCAAGAGTTTATCGAGTAGTAACGAGCTTTATAGCGATAGCAGATAGTGAAATAACAACGTACAGAGTATCAAAGACAGCAGTAGTCGATTATAGTAAATAGCAGGATTAAAATACCGTAGGCACGGGGACGGATAACGGGCGTTGCATGGATGAGAGAAACTCATGTAACAATCAAAGCGAGGCATTTGCGGATAATAATAAAACGGTGTCCAAGTACAAAGCAATCAATAGGCATGTGTTCCATATATAGTCGTACGTGCTCGCAATGAGAAACTTGCACAACATCTTTTGTCCTACCAGCCGGTGGCAGCCGGGCCTCAAGGGAATCTACTGGATATTAAGGTACTCCTTTTAATAGAGTACCGGAGCAAAGCATTAACACTCCGTGAACACATGTGATCCTCACATCACTACCATCCCCTCCGGTTGTCCCGATTTCTGTCACTTCGGGGCCTTTGGTTCCGGACAGCGACATGTGTATACAACTTGCAGGTAAGATCATAAAACAATGAATATCATGATGAAACAATAACATGTTCAGATCTGAGATCATGGCACTCGGGACCTAGTGACAAGCATTAAGCATAACATGTTGCAACAATATCATCAAAGTACCAATTACGGACACTAGGCACTATGCCCTAACAATCTTATGCTATTACATGACCAATCTCATCCAATCCCTACCATCCCCTTCGGCCTACAGCGGGGGAATTACTCACACATGGATGGGGGAAACATGGCTGGTCGATGGAGAGGCGTCGGTGATGATGATGGCGATGATCTCCTCCAATTCCCCGTCCCGGTGGAGTGCCAGAACGGAGACTTCTGGCCCCCGGGAGTTTCGCGATGTGGCGGCGTACTGGAGGGTTTCTGGCGACTTCGACTTCTTGGTCACGATTTTTAGATCGAACCCCTTAAGTAGTCCAGAGGAGAGCGTCGGAGGCCGGCCGAGGGGGCCACACGCTAGGGCCGCGCACCCCCCTCCTGGGCCGCGCCGCCCTATGGTGTGGGGCCCTCGGGCCTCCACCTGGCTTGCCCTTCTGGCTCCGTGAGTCTTCTAGAAAAATAGGACCTTTCGCATAAATTCCGAGGATTTTCCCGAAAGTTGGATTTCGCACAAAAACGAGACACTGTAACAGTTCGCTGAAAACAGCGTTAGTCCGTGTTAGTTGCATCCAAAATACACAAATTAGAGGCAAAACAATAGCAAAAGTGTTCGGGAAAGTAGATACGTTTTGGACGTATCAACTCCCCCCAAGCTTAGCTTATTGCTTGTCCTCAAGCAATTCAGTTAACAACTGATGCGATAAAAGAACTTTCACGAAGACATTTGCTCATATGATGTAAATATTCTCATGATATGGCTAACACTTAGGCGGTTCATATAGGATACATGCAAATAAGATCATCTAATAGCTATGTCAATCATGGACAGGTACCAACAATTAATAATAAGCATCATGAATCATGTCTATAAGCAGGATTGCAATGTTCATAAAAGAGTATGATAAAGTGGTATCTCGCTTGCCCGAATTTGAACAACAAAACATAAATGCCCAGTCACCTCTGAAGTTCATAGAAAGACTAGAAGTAGTGATTGTCAAAGATAAAAGCATCAAAGTTATACCGCAATCAATCATATTTTGGGACAAGCATATTATACTAAGAATGACAGTTGTGCTCTCAAGATAGTGCTCAAAGAAAGGATGGAGACACAACATAAAAGTAAAAGATTGACCCTTCGCAGAGGAAGCAGGGATTAACATGCGCTAGAGCTTTTCATTTTTAAAACAGGAGTAAAATTATTTTGAGAGGTGTTTGTTGTTGTCAACGAATGGTAATGGGTACACCAACTACCTCGCCAACCGGACTTTCAAGAGCGGCTCCCATGAAGGACGTTATCTCTACCAAGCAAGGTAGATCATCCCTCTTCTCTTTTGTTTACACACGTATTTTAGTTTTATTATGGGCGACACTCCCCCCAACCTTTGCTTACACAAGCCATGGCTAACCGAATCCTCGGGTGCCTTCCATCAATCACATACCATGGAGGAGTGTCTATTTGCAAAATTAAGTTGCTTACTGATGAATCAGAGCAAAACATGTGAAGAGAATTATTAATGAAGTTTGATTAATCGGGGCTGGGAACCCCATTGCCAGCTCTTTTTGCAAAATTATTGGATAAGCGGATGTGCCACTAGTCCATAATGAAAGTCCGTCAAGAGTAAATGACAAGGTCGAAAGTTAAACACCACATACTTCCTCATGAGCTATGAAACATTAACACAAATTGAGAAGCATTTTGAAGGTTTAAAGGTAGCGCATGAAAATTTACTTGGAATGGTTTGAAATGCCATGCATAGGTATTTATGGTGGATACTTTGGAACAACTTGGTTTTCAGGTGTTTGGAGGCACGAGCAGCGTTCCCCGCTCAGTACAAGTGAAGGCTAGCAATAGACTGGGAAGCGACAAATCAAGAGAGCAGTCACTGTCATAATCATGCTTGCGGCAAAATAAATTAACGGAGGCATAAAAGTGATACAAGAACTCTGAAGCAATGTAAATCATAGAGGCTTAATTGACTTTTGTTCAGTCATATGCATGCGTGAGCATGTGCCAAGTCGATATCAAATGAATTATTCAGAGGAGGATACCACAATGTCATACCTACTTATGAATAAAACAATGCAAGCAAACATCCATGACATGCTACTCATATTAATAAATTGGAGCTAAACATGAGAGATCATGAACTACTAGACTTTCTTAAATGACATATACCTCACATGAACCAACTAAGCATGCTCACATGGATGAGTATATGTACAAAAATGAAAACAAATAGAGTTCATACCAGCCTCTCACCACAATCCAATTGTCGTAGATCGTCATTATTGCCTTTCACTTGTGTAGCTTGGATAATATGAAATGAAAACCACGTTCCAGCCACCGAAGACCATTGAACTCAAGATGAACTTTACAAACCAAAGAAGAACAGCAAATATTTTTGGAGTTTTCGAATTGGAAACAAGAACAAAAGGAAACAAGCAAACAAAGCAAAATCTTTTTGGATTTTCTTATAGCAAACCAACGATAGCAAATAAAGCGAAATAAATGCAAGAAACCAAAACAAACAAATGATGGAGAGAAACAACAGAAATATTTTTGGTCTTTTTGTGTTTTAGGAAAGAAACAAAGCAAAAACAAGAAAATGGAAACTAGAAAAGTCACATAAACACAAAGCAGCAGAAATTCGTCAAACTTGACAACAGTACAGTACTCGATTTTTAAGAAATTCTTCCGCTGCTCAAATCAAAAAGTGTTCAACTAATGAAAGTTAGATAACAACCTGGGGAACATGCACAAAAACTGGCTTCGCAAAATATCGTTCTGGCTATTTTTGAGAACGTTTTCGGTAACAGTCCAGAATCTGTTTTCAGGCAGCACTTCCCCAAATATCATCTCACTCTCATTAGAAAACCACTCAAAGAAACTAAACAAGTATATACAAGTATCCAGCAACCATAATATGCAAAGAATGAGTGATGCCGGTATACCTCCCCCAAGCTTAGGCTTTTGGCCTAAGTGGAGTTCAATCCCATGGTGCCCATGAAGTAGCACCTCCGTAGTACGAAGACGGATCATATTCCGGGTATGTGCTAGAAGAAGCACCCGGATACGTGACGGTGTAGTCGTAGGAGGGCTCGGCGTCCTCGGAGTCATGCTGCTGGTGGAAGCCTTGTATCTTCAGTTTCTCCTCCACCTCCTCCTTAGAGCGCGACCATGGTTTCCTGTCAATACTGAACAAATCTGGCTGGGGCAAAGGGATTTCCTTCTCATCCCCGTCAGCAAACAACATTCTATAGACCAAATTATCTGAAGTGGAATCAGCGGTAACAAAATGATGGCTCTTCATTGCAGCAATATCAAGCCTCCTAGGAGTTAATGGCACATCATTAGAGTCAAGAGGAAGTTCTAAATGTGCTAAAATGCGCGATGCAATGGTTCCTCCAAAAATAGGCCCCCTGTTAGTCAGGCGGCGAGCAATAAGAGAACCAAGATGATAAGGTGTCTCTCCAGTAAGTGCAGAAATTAAGAAAGCAAGATGGTAGCTAGAAATATTGCTAGTGTTCTCCCTACCAAGAATGCTAGTAGCAATGTAATAGGCAAAATACTTAATGGCGGGGAGTTGGATGTTTCTTATCTTGCCACGCTTAATGGTGCGACAATCATCATTAGTGATCCCTCGATAGAGCTCCAACAAGACCCTGGGGTTGTCCTCAATCTTCCTTGCTGTACCTACAGGGGCAATACCCAATGCAACACAAAATGCTTCCAATGTCATAGTGATAGCATCATCATAAATCTTGAATGCAACTTTCGGGCCATAGTGCTTGTTGTGGAACTTGAAGCTCTCAACAAAGATTTTAGTGAGCATGTAGTATTGCTCCCTTTCATCTCCCACGTAGGCGGCTAAGCCCGCCTTGTTGACGAGGGTAAAGAAATCATCCAACAACCCTGCATTACTCAAAAAACCATAACATGGGAAAGATGAAGCATTAGGGACTCCATTGTCTTCTTCGGGCTCGAAGCTTGGCGCGATGACATCCTCATTGTAGGATCGCCTGAATCGGGTGGCGGTCCTAGAGGGCCTTCCGGTGCTGGTTGTCTCTCTCTCAAACACTTCTCCAAAGTTGAAATTATCCATCTTCCACCTCTTAAATTTTTCAAAAAATGATATAAAATTTGATTTGGTGACATATAATTGAGGGGAACTACTCTAGGAACTTGCTAGAGTACTAATCGTGCATCAAAACTAGTTTATACATCTTAGAACAAGCATGCAAGCTCACTAAACATGTTACCTACAGCAGCAAAATATTCAAGATATACTCAACCAAACAAAATTTTACTTGGATTATCGAAGGAGTCACATACCGGAGAGCAAATGTGCCAAATTTCAAACAAAAATCTGGGCTGAGCAAAGAGATCGAAAAATCCTGAGCTCTTGAGCAAAAACGCGAGTGAGAGAAAGCTGGTGTTGATTTTTTCGGGAGAGAGAAGAGTGTGGGAGGAAGAGATGCTGAAGTGGGGCAAAGGGGGACCCACACACCGGGTGGCGCGCCCCCTTGCCGGCCGCGCCGGCTCGTGGGGTGCCACCTCGGGGTGCCCCACTGGTCAACCCCGTGTGCTCCCGGGTGCATTTTCGAAAAATAGGACCAACGGTATAATTTTTGCGAATTTTTGAAAACTTTGAAAAATGCACATTTCTGGGTATTAAGTTTATTATTACTGGCCAGGAAATTTTTTGAAATCTCTAATTAGCTAAGGAACTTTGCAAATCAAAAGTGCTACAGCAAGTAAAACAAGTGGAGGGACAAAGAGATGTTGTTTACCTCCTCTATGCATATAGAAAGTATTTGTTAACAAGGTTGATCAAGTCTTGCCACCAAATAAATTTTACATAGCATAAGAAGAAATAAACCTCAAATCAATCATGTTACCTTGAATTGTATTGATATGGATCCAATCATAAGACTTTGATATCCTTCTTTAGGCTCATATATAGGACAATCAATAGTTCCAACTTTGATAGTTCTCACATTAGAAATAGTATTAACTCCACATACTTTATCAATCCTCTTGGGGAAATAAACGGTATGCTCCTTATCATCAACATTGAAAGTAACCTTTCCTTTATTGCAATCAATAACAGCCCCTGCGGTGTTAAGAAAAGGTCTCACAAGAATAATAGACATATTATCATCTTCAAGCATTTCCAACACAACAAAATCAGTTAATATCAAGCAATTATTAGTAACTTGAACAGGAACATCCTCACATATACCAATAGGAATAGCAGTAGATTTATCGGCCATTTGCAAAGATATATCAAGTAGGTATCAACTTATCTAAATAAAGTCTCTTATAAAGAGAAAAAGGCATAACACTAACACCGGCTCCCAAGTCACATAGAGCAGTTTTAACATAATTATTCTTAATAGAACAAGGAATAGTAGGTATACCGGGTCGCCCAACTTCTTTGGAACTTTGCCATTGAAAGAGTAATTAGCAAGCATAGTGGAAATCTCCTCATTGGGGATTTTCCTTTTGTTAGTAACAATATCTTTCATATACTTTGAATAAGGAGGCAATTTAATAGCATCAGATCAAAGGGATTTGCAAGAATAAAGGTTTCATCCAATCGCAAAATTTATTATAGTGTTCTTCTTCCTTTGATTTTAGTTTCTTAGCGAGAAAAGGCATTTGCTTTTGCACCCAAGGTTCCCTTTCATTCCCATGTTTCTTAGCAATAAAATCTTCTTTAGTATACTTTTTATTTTTAGCATGCTTTTCAGGTTCATCTTCAACTTCTTCTTTATCGGAAGCAACATTCTTATCCTTATCTTTATTGTTATCATGTTTGTTGGGGGGATAACCCCCGGTATGCCAAAGGCATGCCAAACCGGATGGTTTGAGCCATCGAGATACCGGTTTAATGTTCTTGCCGGAAGCCTAGAAGGAATCCGGGAGAGCAAGGCTAAGCCGGTATCCCCAAAGGGGTATCTCGGGACCCGGTATAAAAGATACCGGAAAGGAGAGCTTGTCGGCGGGGCTGGTCAAAGATTCTCTTCGAGCAAGAAGACAAGGATGAGCTACGCCAAGTAACTTTATTCGAGCCACGGCGCCAAAGAGAGAGGTGACGGAGAAAGAAGCCGGGGGACGTCGGCTTCTATGATAAAAGAAGGCCCGGTGTCATCTATGATTAAAGTAGCTTTGTACGGTAGCCGATTAAAGTAGCTTTGTACGGTAACTACGTAAAGTAGTTTGTCCAGATCAAAGATGCCATTAGGGTTTCTTGCGGTGTAAGCCACCCTCTCCCCTATATAAGGAGAGGGGCAGCCCATCTTCACGGGCAAGTATGTACGCGTGTATGTAGGAAGGCGAGCACGTAACTTGTGTGAATCTATGAACATGGTGATCTAGAGGAGTTCTTCCTTGTGTCTTTCTTCTTCAACTTCGGCCTTGGCCAAGTTCTTGAGGAAACCATCCGGAATCTCTTCCCACCTGATCGCAAACCCTCCCCGAATCCTCTTGCGTCCATTCGGCCCCAATCTAAGCCATCCTATGGCATCTGCTCGTTCACCACGACGACAGTTGGCGCCCACCGTGGGGCCTGAAGTGGCGCTTGATGGAGTTCACATTCGGGCGGGCGTTCTCGAGATCTCCGGCGAACGTACGGTGTCCGCGTTGGTGCGAGCATCTACGCCATGGACTTCATCAACGACAACGCGGGCTGCTTCGCCAACGGCGCGTCTTCCCAAGAACGGCCGCATCATCGAGTTCGGCAGCCATCGCGTCTACTTCGGCACCGTCCCGTGCGCCGGCGCCTCTCGCCGGTGCTGGTGGCACCGGACCCGCCAAGATGGCTCTGTGCTGGCCGCGCCGCCGGCAGCGTCGAGGTAATGATGACCGGTGTGGCTGGTGCGGGGAAAGGAGGTTGCGGGCTGAAGGTGCCGGTCGCGCGGTTTCGACCCGTGCGGCTAAGCCACCGGCCCGGAGCGCGGCGCGGGCGCGGCGGGAGCATCATCCGCGCCACCGGAGACACCGCTCCGGGCGGCGATGAACGTCCTCGCCACCCCCATCGCGCGAACATCGATCCGGCGGCGGCTCGGGCGGAGCTGGAGGCGCGGCGCCGGAAGATGCTAGAGAGCGGCAAGGACATCGTCGGGCGCAGCGCGAGCTGAACCTAACCGTACGTGAGTATAACGCTGCCCATGGCTTTGCTTACGTTAGCGCGCATGCTTTGCTAGGATGCCGGAAAACCGGCTAAAAGCTCGCAACCTAGATCAAGATTTGCGCAAAGAGATTCTTACCGGCAAGAGCGCCTGCGCATACGTTAGCATCGTGGAAAAGCCTAAGTATAGCAGCCGGATAAAACTATAAAAGCTGCTAAGGCCGCTGTAGAGGCTGTGCGAGTCGCTTTCCGGAGAGGCTTTGGTAAAGCGACAAGAGCGTGTTAGAGAGCTGCTGGAAACCATTGAGCAGCAAAATGCTGAGCAGGTGGCTAAGGCTGAACAAGGCGGCGGCCTCAAAATCCGCGCGTTCAACAAAGAATGCCGGTAGCAAATCCCATGGGCAGGCTTCGTCCCCCATCCGGATAGAAGGAGAGAAAAAGAAGTGAATGCGCGGCGAGATGATCGTGTACGATCCGGTTCTTGCCGGAAAGCAACAAGCCGGGCAACACGATGCCGGTAGAAAAAGCCAAGGGGCAGAGCGAGGCTATGCCAGAGGCTATGCCGGAAACAATCATGCCGGTAGATATGAGACCGGGCAAAACTATCGAGCTGCAAGGGCAGCGTACGAGGAGGAGGAAATAGATCCCCCAAGGTATCGGCAGGCAAGGGCCGCGGTACCGGAATGTCACGATGAAGCCGATTCCACGAGACCGGCAGCATCACCGGAACCCATTGGGAGAACGCCTGGGAGAGAGATACTTGCCGGAGCGGGATGCGAGGCACCGTCCGGATAGAGTATACTTGTCGGAAATGATCGAGGAGGAAGGTCCTCCGAGGTCCAAAGTGTTTTGGCCCAAGGATCATGAAAGAAAAACCACCGGTTCGCAACTTTATGTTGCCCCGTGACACAAAGACGTATGACGGCACCACGAAGCCGGAAGATTGGCTCGCGGATTACGTGACCGCGGTATACGTTGCAGGCGGTGGAGGAACCGTAGCGGGAGGAGGAAACCGGCGTTGGGCCGTGAGGATCATACCATCGTTTTTGGTTGGACCGGCAAGAATACGGCTAAACAACTTGCCGGCGGGAAGCATAAATGGCTGGCTGGATTTTGAGGAGGCCTTTGTGAGCAATTTCAGCAGCACCTATCGGAGGCCAAACAGGCCGCGGCAACTTGCTCCGTGCGTGCGGCGCCCGAGCGAAACAGACCGGGATTATCTAGCCCGGTGGAACACCACAAGGAACTCCTGTGAGGGGGTGATCGAGGCACAAGCCATTGCTTGGTTTAGCGAGTGGATGCGGAAGAGGTTCACCGTTGTGGCAAAAGTTGCGGCGCAACATGCCGACAACGTTGGCGAGAGATGATACGTGTGGCGGATAGCTATGCGTTGGGAGACCCAACGCAACCGGCGATGCAACCGGAGCCGGAACAGCCGCGCCACGAACAACACGGGACAACCGGAATAACAAAAGAAGGGAAGATTTTCCGGATCGAAGGTACGGTCCGCGGCAAGTTCTTCGCTGTGCGAGGAAAACTTTGAGGCCGGCGACAGCCGGAGGCAAAAAACCGGATCGCAGCCATGGGCGGGTCCTAAGAAACAATGGGTGGAAAAGAAACCACGGGTCCGAGAAGAAGAACTGGCAAGAACCCGCGAAATACACCATGGAAGCTGCCATGGATCAACCTTGCCGGTGGCACACGCCGAATCCGGCACATCCGTCAAACCATCTGACGAAGGATTGTACCTGGACCAAGTACTTGATGCAAAAAGGAACAGTGAAAGATGCGCGGCCACCGCAAGACATGCCGCGGCAGCAACAACAGCTACCGCCACCACCACCACTTACCGGGGCAAACGCCTTACCGGTGCAGCCAAACCGGCGCGGTACCGGCAAGTTAACCGGGTGGAGCAAAATGATAACCAGCCACCTCCACCGGCACCTTTAGGCCGGAATGTTTACGAAGATCCGCATCTGTGCTTGTGTTGTCTTTGTCACCGAGCCAACAGACCGGCAAAGTGTACACCGGCGCTCCATGGAGGTCAATGCTTGTGATGCGGCGGTTCCCAAGTACATGATGTGGTCCAATCGGGAAATTACCTGGTCATCCAAGGATCACCCAAAGATCATGCCGAATCCGGGTGGATATGCTCTTGTTGTGGACCCGATCATGAAAGGGCCGCAAACTCGAGTGAAGTTCAGCAAGGTGCTGATAGACAATGGCGAGTAGCATCAACATCATGTACAAGCACACCATGCAAACGCCGGGCATAACAGAAAACATGCTTCAGCCAACGCGCACAACGTTCCATGGGATCGTCCCTGGCTTGTCCTGTGCCCCGATAGGAAAAGTTCGGGTGGACGTGGCATTTGGAGGACGTGACAATTGCCGGGTGGAAAATCTGGAGTTTGAGGTGGTGGATCCGGGACAGTCCCTACCATGCATTCTTTGGGGAGACCGGCGTTGGCTGCTTTCATGGCCACCACTCATACGGCTTACCTCAAGATGAAGATGCCGGCACCTCGTGGGCCATTGACTGTGGTGGGAAACTATAAGATCTCACTGAAAACTGCATCTGCCGGATCAAACCTAGCAGAATCGCTGGTGATCGCGGAGGAAAAGAAAAGAATGCGGACAGTCATTGCGGCTGGCTCAATCCTCACAAATGAGTTTGGCGGCAATGAGTGAAAACATGGGCACACCGGCATTCAAGCCAACCAATGAAACAAAGAACATTGTGCTGGATCCGGCTTACCCAGAGCGCACCGTTCGTATCGGCGCCGGCCTTGATCAAGCATAGGAAAGCGCGCTCGTCAGCTTCCTCCGTGAGAATCGGAATATCTTTGCCTGGTCAACTGATGATTTGGTAGGTGTTCCGAGGGAGCTGGCTGAGCACTCTCTAAACGTCCGGAAAGATGCCAAGCCGGTGCGGCAACCAGCTGCGTCGGTTCGCTGAAGACGGAAGAAAGATCATAGGAGAAGAAGTAACCAAGCTGCTTGTTGCCGGATTCATTGTGGAGGTCACGCACACGAGTGGCCGGCCAATCCGGTAATGGTTGAAAAGAAGAAAGATGAGAACCCGGAGGCAAAAGCTCCGAAGGTGTGGCGCATGTGCATCGACTACACCAACTCTGAACAAGGCTTGCCCAAGAGATCCTTTTCCTTTGCCACGAATCGATCAAGTGATTGATTCAAGCTGCTGGGTGTGAGTTGTTGTCCTTCCTGGATGCCTATTCCGGTTTCCACCAAATTCCCTTAAAAAGGAAGATCAAATAAAAACTGCGTTCATTACCCCGCACGGGGCTTATTGCTATGTCACTATGCCTTTTGGGTTGCGCAACGCTGGTGCAACGTACCCAGTGTTGTATGCAAAAATGCTTGTTTGATCAAATTGGAAAAAATGTGCAAGTCTATGTGGATGACATCGTGATAAAAACTAAGGTAAAAAACACTTTAATCGATGACATCCGGCAAACATTCGATAACCTAAGGCGGTTCCGGATGAAACTCAATCCGGCAAAATGTACCTTTGGTGTCCCCGCCGGCAAAGCTGCTCGGTTTCTGGTTTCAAGCCGGGGCATAGAGGTTAATCCGGTAAAGATCCGGGCGATAGAAAGAATGGCTATCCCTCGAGAGTTAAAAGATGTGCAAAAGTTCTACGGAAGCTTGGCATCGCTGAGCCGGTTTGTAAGCGAGGTTGGGAGAAAAAGCTCGCCACTCTATGCTCTCATGAAGAAATCGACACGTTCGTACGGACCCCTCGAGCGGACGCGAGCGTTTAAGGAGCTAAAAGCGATGCTAGCCACGGCACCCGTGCTGGCTTCACCTCTAGAAAGGGAGCCTATGCTTTGTTATACATAGCAGCAACAAACCGGGTTGTGAGTGTAGTGGTTGTGGTTGAAAGAGAAGAGGAAGAAAAAACCGTCCAGAGGCCGGTATACTACTTGAGCGAGGTGCTCTCCCTCTCAAAACAAAACTACCCTCACTTCCAGAAAATGACTTATGGCGTGTACATGGCCGCCACAAAACTCAAGCACTACTTTGAGGAACACCCCATGAAGGTGGTGAGTGAAGCACCAATTTCCGACATCATGTGCAACAAAGATGCCAGCGGCCGGATTGCAAAATGGGCGATCCAGATATCACCGTACGTGCCGGTATATGAAAGAAGAGATGCCATAAAATCACGAGGCTTTGGCTGATTTCCTTGTTGATTGGGCGGAGATGCAATACAAACCGCCAGATCAGAGGATAGAATACTGGAAGATGCACTTTGATGGATCTAAGCTCAAGGAAGGTCTAGGTGCCGGTGTGGTGCTTACTTCACCAAAGGAGACCACCTCCGGTATGTTTTGCAAGTACATTTCGGGGCATCGAACAATGTCGCTGAATATGAAGCTTTGATCCATGGGCTTAAGGTCGCAAAAGAAATCGGTGCACACCGGATCATTTGCTATGGCGATTCAGACCTTGTGGTACGGCGGTGCTCGGGAGATTGGGATGCAAAAGACGCCAACATGGCCTCGTACCGGTTTCACGTGCAAAAGATTGCCGGATTCTTCGAAGGATGTGAGTTTCACCATGTGCCGCGAGCGAGAAAATGAAGCCGCGGATGCTTTGTCCAAGTTGGGCTCATCTAGGCAAGAAATTCCTCCCGGAATAGCTTTGGCTCACCTAAGAGTGCCATCGATCAAGCCGAGCCCGGAATCGAGAATCAATTTTTGTACCGGAGTCACACGTAGTACCCATGGATATCGATGAAGGGAACCGGGGGCCTGCTCCGGCAAGCTCGGGGGCTGCTCCGGTAGGCTCGGGGACTGCTTTGTACCCATACGGAAGAAACGATCTTTGGTAGATAGCATGGAGATAGATGCACCGGTGTTTTTGGTTCAGAAATACCATCATGGGTTAAACCTATTAAGGAATTCCTGATCGGCGGCACCTTGCCGGGTGACGAAAATGAATCAAGGAGGATACAAAGAAGGTCCAAAGCTTACACATTCATCAATGGTGAGGTGTACAAGAGAAGCGTTACCGGTGTCCTTCAAAGATGTGTGGAACCGGAGGAAGGAAAAGAAATGCTTGAGGAAATTCACCAAGGAGAATGTGGGCATCATGCTTCATCAAGGGCTTTGGTAGCAAAAGTATTCCGGCATGGGTTCTATTGGCCCACTGCTTTGGAGGACGCTGAGGATTTGGTAAGAAAATGCAACGGCTGCCAGAGGTACGCCAAGCAAAACCATACCCCGGCATCCGGTTTAAAGACAATACCGTTAACATGGCCATTCGTTTGTTTGGTGCCTTGACATGGTTGGACCATTCAAAGCTGCAGAAGCGACATGACTCACATCTTGGTCATGGTGGATAAGTTCACCAAGTGGGTGGAAGTAAAACCTATCGCAAAGTGTGATGGGCATACAGTTGTGAAATTCTTGAAAGATGTCATTTTGCGGTATGGATACCCGCACGGCATCATCAACGATAACGGAACCAACTTTGCTCAAGGTGAGTTCAAAAGGTTACGTGAAGAAAAGAACATCCGGTTGGATTTGTGCTCGGTGGCACATCCACGGGGCAATGGCCAAGTAGAAAGAATGAATGCCTTGGTGCTTTCCGGTATCAAGCCTAGACTCATTGATGCGGTGGAAAAGTCACGGGATGTTGGCTCGATGAGCTACCATCGATCTTGTGGAGTATAAGAACAACTCCAAACCGGTCTACCGGATACACTCCCTTCTTCATGGTTTATGGAGCGAGAGCGGTGATACCAACCGATATCATCCATGATTCACCAAGGGTACAGCTCTATACTTGAGCAAGAGGTCAAAGAGGCCGGAGAAAACGATGTGGACTTGCTAGAAGAAGCAAGAGAGCTGGCTTTGGCAAGAACAGCCATTTACCGACAAAACCTAAGACGCTATCATAGCCGGAAGGTTAACCCAAGAGTTTTCCGGGAAGGAGATCTTGTACTTCGCACGGTGCGGCGCAACGAAGGCCGGCATAAGCTTTTGCCACCGTGGGAAGGTCCCTTCATTGTAAGCAAGGTGCTTCACAATGATGCATACTACTTGATAGATGCACGGGAATGGAAGAAAGGAAAGGCGGACGGAGTCCGGCGAGGAGAGCAAGCGTCCATGGAACGTAGCTCGTTGCGTCCTTTCTACTCTTGAAGTGGTGGTGTAGAAGTTCCTTTTTGTACCTTATATGCTATGAATAAAAGATGCCGGAACCTTGAGTGAATCTCGGGGACTACCCCAACTTAAGTTGCATGTAACTTGTCTATTTTTCGGTTTACCGGTTGCTTATTGAATGTTTTTCTTTCCGGTTTAGTAGTGTGCTAAATCCTACCGGAGTCTTCGACTCTGCTTTGCTGTCCATAAACCGGCTTCATGGCAAGCAAGATAAACCGGTAGGGGATAAGCACATGAAGCTGCGAAAAGGGAGAGCGAGGAAAGAACAATCTGAAAAATTTAATTAACCCGGTTAAACCGGTTTTTGCAAAATTTCAAAGTTATTTCTAAGTTCAAGAAGATGCTTGTTTGGTGAAAGAACCTTGTGCTCATACGCCAAAGAACGCCCGAGAGAAGGCGAGGCGAGCCAAGGCAAAAGAACCAAGTATGCATCAAATTGGATGCGGAAGCAATTGAGAAATCTTTGCGGTGCGGGATAAAAGCGGAACCAAAAGCAAAATATGCTAAGGCAAACTCATAAGTACTTAGCTACCGGTATAACTTACCGGCGGGAAATGTTGTAGCACAACCACGGGCAAACTTAAGTTTTACATCATAAGCCTCGGCATTCGGGGCAGAATTTACGAGATATTGTCTTAAAGCAACGGGACCAACGAGATATAATGAGCAAACACTTCAAAGGAAATCATCATGCGGCGGGGGCTTCCGGAGGAGCATCGCCGGCACCGGCATCGCCCGGGACCTCTTCTTCGGCTTCACCCTCCTCCTCGTCGAGATAATCCGTGACGCCGGGAGGGGAGGGATGAAGGTGCGCATGTCGGCATACTCCGCGATGCGGTACGCGCGATCCTGCCGCTTGGCGGAGAGGATCGGGTCCGGATCCGTTTCGCGCCTTCGCGCACGCCGGTAGGGCGTCCAGATTGAGCTCCGGGTACCGGGAGCAGGGCGACGCGGAGGGCGGAGTCCGCTCCGGCGCGGGCAGCGAGCAGCTGCCACTCGCGGATCCTCCTGCCGGCACCTTTCGGGCGGTCGTTGATGAGGGAGAAGGTGTCCGGCACCTCCTCGCCGGGCCATAAAGTCTGTATAGGCTGGGTAGCTACATCGGGGATGTCAGAAAGATTGCGGTCTATGCGGCGCATATGGGACACCCGCGCGTTAAGCGCGACCGGATGGTCCTTGGGCGTCCATGGCACGGTAAGATCCGCTTGGCCTTTGTCCTTGCGGCTGCGCGTCGACCTTCTTGACGGCATACCTCTGCGAGTCCGGAAAGAGGCTCGTGCAAAGAAAGAAAAAGCTTAAGGAAAAGAGTCCGAAGAAAGAGACCGGAAGAAAAGAGACCGGAAGAAAAAGAGACCGGAAGAAAAAGAGACCGGAGAGAGAAAGAATCCGGAAGAAGAGAGACCGGACGGAAAGATAAGCGGAAACAAAAATGGGGTCGAAGGAAAAAAGGCTCGTATGCGGTAGTCAAAGTGTAAAAGAAAACAACTTACGGAGGGCAAGTGTGTCGGTGCGCGGGATCGGCTGATCGCACTCCTTGTGCCCCTCCTCCGGCCGCGCGGCCTTCTCCTCGGCACCCTTCGGGCCTTGGTCATCTCCTCCGGCTCCGCCGCAACACCACGGTGGCATTGCGGGCATTCTCCGAGCCTCGTCCAACTTGGCCGCTGCGGTCACTTCGGCGGCCTTGAGGGCCTTGGCGTGGTCAAGCCCCGGCTGAATCAAGCGAGACTTGAGCTCCTGGTAGGCTGGTCTTGAGGGCGTTTAGCTCCTCCCAGTGCTGCCGGCTGAGCTCATCCTTCTCCCCATGTAACCGGAAAAATGAGTGTTAGCAAGGCTACACTAGTAAAGCGAAAAGAAACCAAGTTCAAAGGAGAAAGGAAAAAATAGTACGTTGGGCCGTGGCGAGCTGCTCCTTGAGAGCATCGATGGAAGCTTCCGGGATCAGCTGTTGAACGAGAAATTGTAAATATCACAAGGAAAAGAGGTTTCCGGTAGCAAAGATGCCGGTGAAACGAAAAACTTACCTTGGCACTTGTCATGTGCCTCGGCGAGCCCCGGTGCTCCCATAAAAGCTCCTCGAAGAGGGCCTTCCGAGTGTCAGCGGTGACCTGTTCAAGAAAAAGAAGAAATAAGGTAAAATTTTGTGCTAAGAACCAAGTTCTTAACCCGAAACTCGGGGACTGGCAGTGCCGGTTTTGCGCATTTCTAAGGTAAATTATGTGTTAAGAAGAAGATGTTTAACCCGAAACTCGGGGACTGGCAGTGCCGGTTTTGCGCTAAAAACTTAAGTTAAGTTTTGCGCTAAGAGCTGCGCTCTCACCACAAAACTCGGGGATCGGGAAGATAGACAAGAGAGAAACCGGCATGAAACTAAGGAAAAGATAAAGCGAGAACCGGAAACGAAGAAACCGGCAAAGGTTGAAAGTTAATAGAACATACCGTCAGATTGTTCGTGGAATCGTACCACGCGCTTGTCAAGCTCTTTTACGGCAGCCGGAGCCGCATGAAGTGCTCCTCGAACACCGATCCCCGACGGGATCGAGTGCCGGCAGCCGATCCTTGCCCATGCCGCGGGTCGCCGGAGTGATGTCCGCGGCGTTCCACTTTTGGGCATACGGCGGGGAGGTGCCCCGGGTCCGGCCTTGGCGGCTGGAACTCCGTAATGCGGCCGAGGAGGCCGGTGGCCTTCATGCTTGGCGCTTTTGGCAGCCTTGGAGACGTGCAGCACCAAGGGCTGCTGGCCGCCCGAAGGGGCGCTGGAGGCCGTCGCCTTCCCCTTGATGAGCTTGGAGGGCTTGGGCGGCGGCGCGGTAGAAGAGGCCCCGGAAGTCTTGGCCGGCGGCGCGCCAGGAGCGGCCTTGGAGGGCTGGGCGCGAGAGCCTCGGGCGGAGGCATGAGGATGGTGCGTGGAGAAGGGGAGCGCTAGGAGCGTCACCCGTCTTGGAGCCTTCCGGCGCGGAAGATTCGGCGCGGAGGTTGTCTTTTCGAGGACGGGAGGAGCAAAAGGCTCCGCCCGCCGGCGGCTTCTTCTTCTCCGGCGCCGGTGTTGCTGGCGCCGGTGTCTTGGTGCTCCGGGAGGAAGGAAAGATCCTCCTCCGTGCGGTGATCCGACGGTGAAGGGGCCGCACGCCCGAATTTGTTGTGCCCCCGAAAGGGAGGCGGAGGTGTTGCCGGCACCGGATGGTGCCGGGCTTGAACGAGGAGGAGGGGTTGAGGTCCTTGCGGATCCCTCGAGCCCGATGGCCTTGGGCCAAGCTTGAGAGCGGGGCTGAGAAAAAGAAAAAGACAAGTGGTTGAGAAGAAGCAACCGGAAAAAGAACTTAGCAAAAAAGGAGGCAAGCCGGAAAATGAAATTACCGGAAGCGGTTGGCATCGCTTTGCGCCCGTAGCGGCGCACGCCCACTTCTTTCTCCCCACGGGCTCCGTCCGGAAGCGCTTGGAGGGAGGAGCATGGCTGGAGCCGGCGGTAGATGCCGGCTGCTTGTTCTTCGGCCCTGGGCCATGAGTTTGTCCACAAACTCGGTCGCCGGCCTCGGCGCGCGAGGGCGGCACGCGCTCGTGGATACTGTGAGTTGGATATGGCTAAGAAGCAATTCGCAAGAAAGCGATAATGGCAAAGTATAAGAAGCCGGAAAAGAAAATACCTCGAGCACAACCAGCTCCTCCGGTTTCCGGTGGGCTCCGGCGGGTCCCGGCCAAGGCGCGCAGCCGGAGTCTTCCCCATCTTCGAGATCCTTCCAAAAGATGTAGGGATCCGGGTCAAAGGAGTCAAAGGCACGCTTCGGAGAGGTCCTCGCGGCTCTGCTCGGATAGAGGGAAGCGGTCCACGGCACTGAAACAAGGTAAAAAGATGGTTAGCAAAAGCGAAACTTACCGGCAAAGACAACCCCAAATTGCGCAATCTCTTACTTCTTGGGTCGGACGGTTAGAGAAGCGAGGGGAAGGAGGCCCCATTCCCACGCAAAAGGCATAGCGGTTTGACAAATCTGCTTGGCCTTGAGAACAACGTCTTTCTTCTTGAGAGCGCGGCCTGTGATCTTGGTAGGATCGCACGGGCCATACATCTCGCTCATCCTATGTGCGCGGCGCTTCGAGAGGAAGCACCCGGCGCGATATGAAAGTTCGGATGATATCGTCGGAACGGATGTTGGTCTCCTTCTTCGAAGAGGCCAAGAAACGCACTACCCGGTTGGTTTCGGCGTGTTCCGTCCTTGGGTTGTAGCTCCAGTTGGTTCTCTGCGGGGGCCCCGCTTGATATGGAGGAAGATTGATGCGATCAGCGCGGCCGGTGTTCTTCACGTAAAGAAAGTTCCTTGCCAGGTGCGGCAAGACTCGAGGCCGGAAAGCTTAAGAAAAGTGCTCCCTTGGCGGGAGCCGACGATGCGAGAGCCGCACTTGCACGGGCGGCTTGGGCTTGGGGATCTCCTTGCCACTGGACGGAGTTGATCCGCGAGGTTGAAGAAACGGGCAAACGTCTCACGAGTGGGACGAATGCCGATGTAAGCCTCCATGAAGGTGGCATAACAAGAAAGATAGAAAAGGGCGTTGCCAGGAAGGTGGTGAGGTTGGAGATCGTAGAAATCCAGGAAATCCCGGAAAAAAGTAGAGCGGGGAAGGCCGAAGCCGCGCTCAAAGTGAGCGAGAAAAACAACATGCTCGTCGTCTTCCGGATCCGGTTCGATCTCGTTATCCGGAATCCGGCGAGCAACTCCTTCGGAATCCTCCGAGACCGGTACAGCCAATCGATCTCAAACTCGGTAACGTAGGAGCCCATCCGGGCTCCGCGGGTGGTTGGGGAAGGCTCCTCGCCGGAAGATTGGGCTGGAGCTGCTAGAGGCTTGACCAGAGCCACTGGCCTCTTGGCTACCGGAAGCTTGGCTAAAGCTACCGGATTCTAGGTGGCCGCCGGACTCTTGGGGGTCACCGGATTCCTGCTGGTTGCCGGAATCGGTTTCCATTGGATCTGAGGCCGTAGATTCACCGGGAGAAGGTCTACGGCGCTTGAGAGAAAGAGAAGAAGAGGATGCAGAGGAAGATCCCTCGTCAGACATCGCAAGGATGGGCGGAGAAACAGGAATCCCAAACTTCAACCCCGTGTGAAGATCTACGAGTAAGAAGAAAACCAAAGAAAAGGAGCAAATAAGAACACCAAAGGCTCAAGATCTGGAAAGCAAGCGAACGGCGAGTAAAGCAAAATTGATACCAACCTTGAGCGGCGCGGACGGCTGAGGGAGTGTTTGCCGGCGGTGGAGCGGCTCGCGGTCGCCGGCGAGCTCCGTCGATGGCGAAGCGGAAAAGCTCGCGAAGAAGCACAAATGCGGCGGACGCGAGGAAGGTGCTTGCCAAAGAACTCCGCACGGCGAAGTTCGGCGGAGGGGCGGCGTAAGTTCGCCGGGCGCCGGAGCTTGAACGGGCGACGGCGGACGGAGAGCGGCGGAGGCGCAGAGGCGTGGAGCTCTGTGCGCGAAGGAGGAGAATGCGAAGAAGATGAAGGGGAACGGGCAGTTGTGCTTATATAAGAGAGAGAAAGTGGGCAGCGAACCGCTGGGCCGCGGCGGTTCGCCTCGCGGCCCGCGACGGTTCGCACCTTGGGCCGCCACGTGGCGAACGGATACACGCGCGAAAACGGAGGCCACACGGAGGCGCACGCGGGATCCCGAAGAGGTAGTGGGATCCGCTGCGGTGCATTAAATGCGTGCGCGGGAGTCGAAACGATGTGACAGCGGGCACGCGGCGCGCCGATTACGGTGCGCATGTCAGCGACGGGCGCGGGGCCCGATATATTCTCGACTTCGCCGAGGAAGGAGCGAGAGACACGTGGTGCCGGAAAAAGAGATGCCGGAGCGAGCCTTGCAAAGAGAAGAAAAGGAACAAGGGTAAAGGTGCTGGAACTAAGCTCAAGAGATGAGTGACTAAACCGGTATCTTAGAAAGATGAAAACCTGGCATGGTCGTAGGATAAAATCCTCCAGGCTATACCAGCTTCGGGGACTAATGTTGGGGGGATAACCCCCGGTATGCCAAAGGCATGCCAAACCGGATGGTTTGAGCCATCGAGATACCGGTTTAATGTTCTTGCCGGAAGCCTAGAAGGAATCCGGGAGAGCAAGGCTAAGCCGGTATCCCCAAAGGGGTATCTTGGGACCCGGTATAAAAGATACCGGAAAGGAGAGCACTGTCGGCGGGACTGGTCAAAGATTCTCTTAGAGCAAGAAGACAAGGATGAGCTACGCCAAGTAACTTTATTCAGAGCCCTGGCGCCAAAGAGAGAGGTGACGGAGAAAGAAGCCGGGGGACGTCAGCTTCTATGATAAAAGAAGGCCCCGGTGTCATCTATGATTAAAGTAGCTTTGTACAGTAGCCAGTTAAAGTAGCTTTGTACAGTAACTCTGTAAAGTAGTTTGTCCAGTCAAAGATGCCATTAGGGTTTCTTGCAGTGTAAGCCACCCTCTCCCCTATATAAGGAGAGGGGGCAGCCCATCTTCACGGGCAAGTATGTACGCGTGTATGTAGGAAGGCGGAGCACGTAACTTGTGTGAATCTATGAACATGGTGATCTAGAGGAGTTCTTCCTTGTGTCTTTCTTCTTCAACTTCGGCCTTGGCCAAGTTCTTGAGAAACCATCCGGAATCTCTTCCCACCTGATCGCAAACCCTCCCCCGAATCCTCTTGCGTCCATTCGGCCCCAATCTAAGCCATCCTATGGCATCTGCTCGTTCACCACGACGACAATGTTCATTACCACTTTCAGTTTCAGCATCGGAAATAGAAATACTATTAGGATCATTAACAGGTTCAGAGGATTCTACAACATTTTTATGTTTCTTCTTCTTTTTCTTAGAAGGAGCACTAGGTTCAATGCGTTGAGAATCTTGCTCAATTCTTTTGGGATGCCCTTCAGGATATAGAGGATCCTGGGTAGAGACACCACCACTAGTTGTTACTTCATAAGCATGTTTCTCTTTAGAATTATTTTTTAACAAGTCATTTTGCACTTTAGTGAGTTGATCAATTTGAGTTTGAACCATTTGAAAATGTTTAACAAGCATCTTAACATCATTGGAGGTTCTCTCCACAATATCATGCAAATTGCTAATAGTTTGAGAATTTTCCATTAGATGATTCTCTACTCTCATATTAAAATTTTCTTGCTTAACAATATAATTATCAAACTCATCTAAGCATTGAGCAGGAGGTTTTGAATACGGAATATCTTCCCTAGTAAAGCGTTGAAGGGAGTTTACCTCAATCATGGATGAAGGGGGAATTATCTCACATATATCTTCTATGGGAGGTAGATTCTTCACATCTTCGGATTTAATACCTTTCTCCTTGAGAGACTTCTTGGCTTCCCACATATCTCCATCATTCAATTTAATTAAACCCCTCTTCTTCAATATTGGCGTTGGAGTTGGTTCAGGTGTAGTCCAATCATCATGATTCCGGCCTATTTTAGCCAATAATTCTTCAGCTTCGTCTGGAGTTCTTTTCCTAAAAACACAACCAGCACAACTATCCAAATATGCTCTAGACTCAATGGTTAGTCCACTATAAAATATATCAAGTAGATCATTCTTTTCTAAATCATGTCCAGGTCGAGCTCTGATAAGAGAACAAAATCTTGCCCAAGCCTCAGGCAATTTCTCTTCATCTCCCTGGTCAAATCTATAAATTTTCGGTAAAGCAATATGTTGAGCACTAGCAGGAAAGTATTTTCGAAAGAAAACATCACGCAAATCAGTTGGACTTTTAATAGAACCAGGAGGCAAATTATTATACCAAGTTTTAGCATCATCCTTTAATAAGAAAGGAAAAATTTTAGCGACAAAGTAAGTACACATCTTGACATCATCAGAAAACAAGCTACTCATAGAAGAAAGTTCAATCATGTGTTCCGCAGCACTTTCTTTTTCAGTACCACAAAAGGGTGCTTTCTCTACAATAGCTATATGAGATACATCAAGAGAAAAATCATAATCTTTATCCTTAATGCATATAGGAGATGTGGCAAATTTAGGATCAGGAGATAACTTATGTCTAACAGTATATTGTGTGAGAAACTTTTTAATTTTTCTTGCATCAGCAGTAGCATTGCATCTATTAATAAAATCATCATTAAGCTCCACATAATCTTCATCAGGATCATCACTAGAATAATCAAGTTCAGGTGAATTAACAGGTGTAGCAGCATTTTCATTAGGAGTTTCAGCATTTTCAATTTGTCTAGACCTAGCAATTGTAGCATCTAGAAAGGATCCCAATGAACCACTATCATCAAGCACAGTAGAAACATTATCAATATTATGAGAATTTTCAGATTCAGCAGAAGTACCAGCAAGCGAAGCTTGCGGCGGTGAAACAAGTTGACTTATCACATATGGTGAATCAAGAGTAGCAGAGGTACTCAGAGTTGTACCTTTTCTTGTAGTGGATGGTAATATGGCGACTTTAGAATCGCGAGGTTTACCCATGATGGAGAATTTGCAGCGAACAATACCAATCCAAGTGAACTTCCAAATAAAGCTATGCTCCCCGGCAACGGCGCCAGAAAACAGTCTTGATAACCCACAAGTATAGGGGATCGCAGCAGTCTTCGCGGGAAGTAAATCCCAATTTATTGATTCGACACAAGGGGAGACAAAGAATACTTGAAAGCCTTAACAATGGAGTTGTCAATTCAGCTGCACTGGAAATAGACTTGCTCGCAAGAGTTTATCGATAGTAGATCAGCTTTATAGCAGTAGCGTAGTGAAATAACGATGAGCAGAGTAACAAAGACAGCAGTAGTGATTATAGTAAACAGCAGGATTAAAATACCGTAGGCACGGGGACGGATAACGGCGTTGCATGGATGAGAGAAACTCATGTAACAATCAAAGCAGGGCATTTGCAGATAATAATAAAGCGGTGTCCAAGTACAAAGCAATCAATAGGCATGTGTTCCATATATAGTCGTACGTGCTCGCAATGAGAAACTTGCACAACATCTTTTGTCTTACCAGCCGGTGGCAGCCAGGCCTCAAGGGAATCTCATCGGATATTAAGGTACTCCTTTTAATAGAGTACCGGAGCAAAGCATTAACACTCCGTGAACACATGTGATCCTCACATCACTACCATCCCCTCCGGTTGTCCCGATTTCTGTCACTTCGGGGCCTTTGGTTCCGGACAGCGACATGTGTATACAACTTGCAGGTAAGATCATAAAATAATGAATATCATGATGAAACAATAACATGTTCAGATCTGAGATCATGGCACTCGGGACCTAGTGACAAGCATTAAGCATAACATGTTGCAACAATATCATCAAAGTACCAATTACGGACACTAGGCACTATGCCCTAGCAATCATCGGCACCATGCGGTTGATTAGGAGGAAACAAATCCTCATAGCCCGGTAACGCCCGATCCACTTCAACCTGGTAAACGTCATCCGCCATATCTCGTGTGTGCCACTTCTTATCCAGGGGCCGAAGAATGGACCCCCTCGCGACGTCTTTGAGTTCGTCGTTTACTCTCATCAGGAAGGTGCATGGCGTTGAGAGCGCCTGCGAGAACATGTGTATGGCGTTAGAGAGAGGGCAAGGATGATGAAACTAATATATTAACTTGATGTACACATTAGCTAATTACCGTGAGGGCGTTGAGCTCGGCTAATGTCGACGGGCCGGCACATGCGGCGGCGGGCGTGCAAGTGACGGAGGGGCTGCTACCCGGCATGGACGGTGAATCCCTAGCACCAGCAACATTGCCGGCGGCCGGAGGAGTCTCCATTATAACATTGTCATTGCCGGCGGACGGCGGCGCCATCGAGTTGCTGCCGTCGAAGCTAACCACTTGCATTTTCGGGGGGGGGGGGACCTTGTTTGCCACCCTCATACCACGCGTGTAGAGCGTTGAAATCTGCTTGGACTGAAGCGGCGACTTCAGCTTTGACTTCAGGTACGAGTGTAGCTTTGAGTTGCGGTACCAGTTGCGGTACCAAACCAGCTTGGACTTGGGCTAGGATTGACTCCCTCATTTCCTCCGCCTCCCGCTGCTTCCTCTCATTGCGCGCATTTTTATCGGCCGCAGACGACAAGCCATAGTGACCATGCTTGTGGCCTGTACCGGCGCCAGCCACACGACCTCTATGCGGCCTTCTCGTAGGTGAATGCTCATTGACGATGTTTAGCGCCCGTACGAGAGGCTTGTCCCATGCTACCCTGCCCGTCGACGCCTGGGACGAGGAGCCTTCGTCACCTTGAGAAAGTCTTTGTCTTTCTTCTTCCTACGGAAGAAACGTGAACCATTTAGAAATGTTGCTACTATTATATGAACGATACTTGATCTAATAAAACCGGTAAATTGCTTACCAGTTTTTTCTCCAACGACAGGACCTTATGGTCGTTCGTGAACCAAATTATGTCGGTTACGACATTGGGGTCCGTGACAAGTTCCCCGATTAGTTTCTTCTTATGGTACCGGGACCTGATGAATCTTCTTTCAAGCGGGTCCTTGTACTTGAGCCAGGGGTTCTCAATGCCGGCCTTTACATACGCCTCGTCCTCCTTCGCCCAATAGGGCTCCTTTCCCTCGTACCCACGGCTCCCAAGGTTGTGGTTGCCGATGTTAAGCTCCCGCATTTCCTTCCCCCACAAATTGCGATTCTTCGTCGCTTGTAGCTCTTCATTGGCCACAAAAGCATCAAAGTCCGCCTGGGAGACATGCGGAAAGGCAGAGTGGACCTCTTCGAAACCTTTGCCGTCAGCAATCATCTTCCGCACCATGTACTTATAGCTGCTGAGGTGTTTGGTGAACTTCGGGAGGGCTTATGAGTTCACAATGTTCTTGGTTTCATGAGTGGAGGCGTAGTCGCCTAGGAACTTGTATCGTGAGTGCAACCTCGCAATGAGCTGGGCTCGCAAATGCGCTTTGTTCTCAGCTCGGAGATCCGTCTCGTTGAGATTGATGACCTCTCGGAGGATACATGCCAGTTGGTTGCCGTACCCCTTGTTAACATCCTTAGGCTCCACCGGCAAACCACTGGTGGGGTCCACCTCTTTGACTGTGTCTCTGCCGGTGCTGACCGTGTTTTGGCGCCTTGCCTTCCGCGGCCTCTTGGAACCACTTGTCCCGGTGGCAGTACTCCCGGCGGCGCCGCTAGGATCGTCGCCGCTTGTCTCGCCGCCACCCCCGGCGGCGCCGGTTGCCTCATCGCCGCTAGGCTCGTAGGTACTACCCCCGGCGGCGCCGCTTGCCTCGTTGTCGCTTGGCTCGTCGGCACTACCCCCAGCGGCATCCTCCATCTCATAGTCCTCGTCGCCGCCAACACCAGCGGCCTCGGCATCCTCGTCCGTCCTAAAGAAGTGCCTATTGTAGTGCTCCTCTAACTGTTTTTGAGATGCCATGGTGGCTTGCACTAATAGAAGATGAAAAAGAGTTAGAATTCACGGAAAAATTCGGCATGAACTTTGCTAAAAATTGGTCATGCCGAGTGCTAGAATTGCCGGAACGGAAATGAATCGACATTCCGACACTCAATAACAACTCAATCCCTGTAACAGAAATGCAAACATATACATTTTCACCCGAGCTCAACCATAACCATAACCATCTCCATAACCATGCCATCACCATAACCATCACCATATAAATTACAGTAGCATTTTACATCAGCATAAAAATAACACTTGACAGCATCCATTTAAAACCAGAGAATGAACATAGTGAATTTTATATATCAACCAATTCTTGGCAGTAGGCATTTTAAATGAAGAACCACTTTATCAACTAAAACAGCACAAATATAACCAGAGACAATAGAACTTGACCACTTTAGTCTCTGCCAATATAGCAGTACCATAGCATTAATTACCTAGCAATAGCAGTAGCACTGCACTTCAAATATTTCAGAAATTAGTAGCAGTAGCACTGCACTTCAAATATTTCAGCAACAACACATCAAATATAACCAGCAACAACTTAGCATTATTGCTAGCATTTTTCATTTTAGCATTCAAAAAATTAAACCACTTTATCAACTAAACCAGAGAACCAATTTTAGCACCTACTGAGAACCTTGCATACTAGCTACTGCTAGTAAACCTACTGCTAGCAAATTAACAAATTAAGTAAACCCCTGGATCAGTAGCATGCACAAGGAAAGCTGACAAGTGAAAAATGAACTAAATTTTAGCTACTGCAAGTAAAATCAATTTTGAACCAAACCTCTATTTCATTTTCTTTTTTTGGCAGTAGGTAATGATGCATTTTCATTTTGAACCAAATTTATTTACAACCAGTGAGCATGCATGAGCATTTTGAACCAGACAAAATACACATTTCAGCAACAACAGCAGTAGCAGTAGCATGACCAGTAGGAGTAACATGTAAAGCATTTGCTACTGCATTTCATCATTTAAAGCAAATAGCAACTAGCATAGCACCAATTTAAATCCTAAATCATTTAATACACATGTATACAGGTTATTTAACTTTGGCATGGTTTTGAAATGTGACAATAACATGAGCATGAGCATGAGCTTTTTTTGACAGTAGCATTTCACCGGAGAGCAAAACCTAAATGAGAACCAATTTTTATCATTTGTCCTAAACAAGCAACTAGACCTGCTGCATTTTAAATCCTAAACCAGAGAACTATTTTAAATGAACCAGTAGCATTTCCATTTCATTTCCACTATAATAAAAAGCCCCAATTCATTTCCAGAGAACCATGTACATCATTTTCATTTTGTTTTAAATGAACCAGAGAATGAATTAAACACTAAAGTGCTCATTTCATCATTTTTTAAAATGAAGCAGAGAATGAACCCTACACTAAACCAGTAGCTACAACATTTTTAAAAAATTTGCATTAGGTAAATGCCCCATCTGCAAGCATCTGAGCATCAAGTTCAATAGCAAAACCAATTTAGCAGTAGGTAAATGCCCCATTTTATTTTCAAAATGCAAGCATTTGCAAGCATCTGAGCATCATTTCATTTGATTTTCATTTTCAATTTTTCTTACTGCAAGCAATTCAGAGAGGGGAAAGCAAAGCAGAACTTATCATAGTCATCTAACTTACCTCTAATCAGGCTTTAACCACAATCATCAGAGAGGGGAATTTGGGGGAGGGACAGGGGAATGAAGAGGGGGATGGGAGGGGAAGGTGGAGGAGGTCCTGGAGGCGTCGGGAAAGGATGAGGGGAAGGGAGAGGGGTGATTCTTACCGACGGTGGCAATGGTGGCCGGCGTGTGTGCGATGCCCTCCTCCTCCTCCGCGGCGACGGTGGCCGGCGCCTGCTCGATCCTCCTCTCTGAGGCGACGGTGGCCGACGCCTGCTCCTCCTCCTCTCGGTGGCTCTCCTCCTCTCGGCGTCTCGGGTGCGGCGGTAACGCGACGGCGGCGGTGCGGTTAGCTAGGGTCGTGAGAGATGGTTTGGGGAAGAGATGGGGGTTTCGGCCGAAACGACTAAGTCATATGACTAGTCTTATTGCCGGCGCACCAGGGTATTGGTTCGCCGGGGACAACCTTGTCCCCGGCGAACCAATACCGTGGTGCGCCGGCAATAAGACTAGTCTGCTATAGCTGCGACTTAACCCAATTCACAGATAGCTAGGCCCTGGTTATTTTTTCTTTTCTTTTTTTATTTTATGTTTCTTTATTCAGATATGTGAGTTATACATACATGACTATTATATTTGTGTTATAGTAAAACAAAGCAAATATGCATGAGTGTTATTATGCAAAAACAAAAAGATATGTGAGTGATACGTCTCCAATGTATCGATAATTTCTTATGTTCCATGCCACATTATTGATGTTATCTACATGTTTTATGCACACTTTATGTCATATTCGTGCATTTTCTAGAACTAACCTATTAACAAGATGCCGAAGTGCCGCTTGCTTGTTTTCGCTGTTTTTGGTTTCGTAAATCCTAGTAAGGAAATATTCTCGGAATTGGACGAAATCAACGCCCGGGGTCCTATTTTGCCACGAAGCTTCCGGAAGTCCGAAGACGAGACGAAGAGGGGCCACGAGGCAGCCGAGCATAGGGCGGCGCGGCCCCCGCCCGGCCGCGCGGCCCTATGGTCCGGGCCCCCGTGCCGCCTCTTGACCTACCCTTCCGCCTACTTAAAGCCTCCGTGACGAAACCCCCAGCACCGAGAGCCACGATACGGAAAACCTTCCGGAGACGCCGCCAACGCCGATCCCATCTCGGGGATCCAGGAGATCGCCTCCGGCACCCTGCCGGAGAGGGGAATCATCTCCCGGAGGACTCTACGCCGCCATGGTCGCCTCCGGTGTGATGTGTGAGTAGTCTACCCCTGGACTATGGGTCCATAGCAGTAGCTAGATGGTTGTCTTCTCCCCATTGTGCTTCATTGTCGGATCTTGTGAGCTGCCTAACATGATCAAGATCATCTATCCGTAATTCTATATGTTGCGTTTGTTGGGATCCGATGAATAGAGAATACTTGTTATGTTGATTATCAAAGTTATATCTATGTGTTGTTTATGATCTTGCATGCTCTCCGTTACTAGTAGATGCTCGGCCAAGTAGATGCTTGTAACTCCAAGAGGGAGTATTTATGCTCGATAGTGGGTTCATGCCTCGCATTGACACCGGGACATGGTGACGAAAGTTCTAAGGTTGTGTTGTGCTCGTTGCCACTAGGGATAAAACATTGATGCTATGTCTAAGGATGTAGTTGTTGATTACATTACGCACCATACTTAATGCAATTGTCTGTTGCTTTGCAACTTAATACCGGAGGGGGTTCGGATGATAACTCGAAGGTGGACTTTTTAGGCATAGATGCGATTGGATGGCGGTCTATGTACTTTGTCGTAATGCCCAATTAAATCTCACTATACTCATCATGATATGTATGTGCATGGTCATGCCCTCTTTATTTGTCAATTGCCCAACTCGTAATTTGTTCACCCAACATGCTGTTTGTCTTATGGGAGAGACACCTCTAGTGAACCGTGGACCCCGGTCCAATTCTCTTTACCGAAATACAATCTACCGCAATACTGTTTTACCGTTTTCCGCAAACAATCATCTTACACACAATACGGTTAATCCTTTGTTACAGACAAGCCGGTGAGATTGACAACCTCATCTGTTTCGTTGGGACAAAGTACTTTGGTTGTGTTGTGCAGGTTCCACGTTGGCGCCGGAATCCCCGGTGTTGCGCCGCACTACATCCCGCCGCCATCAACCTTCAACGTGCTTCTTGGCTCCTCCTGGTTCGATAAACCTTGGTTTCTTTCGAGGGAAAACTTGCTGCTGTGCGCATCATACCTTCCTCTTGGGGTTCCCAACGAACGTGTGAGTTACACGCCATCAAGCTAAATTTCCGGCGCCGTTGTCGGGGAGATCAAGACACGCTCGCAAGGGGAGTCTCCACTTCTCAATCTCTTTACTTTGTTTTTGTCTTGCTTAGTTTTATTTATTACTTTGTTTGCTGCACTAAATCAAAATACAAAAAAATTAGTTGCTAGTTTTACTTTATTTACTATCTTGTTTGCTATATCAAAAACACAAAAAAATTAGTTACTTGTTTTACTTTACTTAATATCATGCATGTTTTTATTTCACTAGTTAAGCATAATGGAAAACAACAAAAATATGAGAGATCTTTATGAACTTTATCTTGAATTAGGACATGATGTGTTTGAAGAGAGAATTAAAAAACCCATGGAACTTTATATGCATGCTAATGGGAATGTTATTACTATGAATGCTTTGAACACCATTGTTGCTAATGCTATGGAAAATTCTAAGCTTGGGGAAGCTGGCTTTGATGAGCATGATCTTTTTAGTCCCCCAAGCATTGAGGAGAAAATTTTCTTTTATGATTACAATATGCCTCCTATATATGATGATAGCCACTTTGTTGAATTTGCTCCCACTACAACTAATAAAATTGATTATGCTTATGTGGAGAGTAATAATTTTATGCATGAGACTCATGATAAGAATGCTTTATGTGATAGTTATATTGTTGAGTTTGCTCATGATGCTACTGAAAGTTATTATGAGAGAGGAAAATATGGTTGTAGAAATTTTCATGTTACTAAAACACCTCTCTATGTGCTGAAATTTTTGAAGCTACACTTGTTTTATCTTTCTACGCTTGTTGCATTATGCTTCTTGAACTTGTTTATTTACAAGATTCCTCTTCATAGGAAGCATGTTAGACTTAAATGTGTTTTGAATTTGCCTCTTGAAGCTCTCTTTTGCTTCAAATACTATTTCTTGCGAGTGCATCATCAAAACTGCTTGAGCCCATCTTAATGGCTATAAAGAAAGAACTTCTTGGGAGATAACCCATGTGTTATTTTACTACAGTACTTTGTTTTTATTTTGTGTCTTGGAAGTTGTTTACTACTGTAGCAACCTCTCCTTATCTTAGTTTTGTGTTTTGTTGTGCCAAGTAAAGTCTTTGATAGAAAAGTAAGTACTAGATTTGGATTACTGCGCAGTTCCAGATTTCTTTGCTGTCACGAATCTGGGTCTACCTCCCTGTAGGTAGCTCAGAAAATTATGCCAATTTACGTGAGTGATCCTCAGATATGTACGCAACTTTCATTCAATTTGAGCATTTTCATTTGAGCAAGTATGGTGCCATTTTAAAATTCGTCAATACGAACTGTTCTGTTTTGACAGATTCTGCCTTTTATTTCGCATTGCCTCTTTTGCTATGATGGATGAATTTCTTTGATCCACTAATGTCCAGTAGCATTATGCAATGTCCAGAAGTGTTAAGAATGATTGTGTCACCTCTGAATATGTTAATTTTTATTGTGCACTAACCCTCTAATGAGTTGTTTCGAGTTTGGTGTGGAGGAAGTTTTCAAGGATCGGGAGAGGAGTATGATGCAACATGATCAAGGAGAGTGAAAGCTCTAAGCTTGGGGATGCCCCGGTGGTTCACCCCTGCATATTCTAAGAAGACTCAAGCGTCTAAGCTTGGGGATGCCCAAGGCATCCCCTTCTTCATCGACAACATTATCAGGTTCCTCCCCCGAAACTATATTTTTATTCCATCACATCTTATGTGCTTTGCTTGGAGCATCGGTTTGTTTTTGTTTTTGTTTTGTTTGAATAAAATGGATCCTAGCATTCACTTTATGGGAGAGAGACACGCTCCGCTGTAGCATATGGACAAGTATGTCCTTGGTTTCTACTCATAGTATTCATGGCGAAGTTTCTCCTTCGTTAAATTGTTATATGGTTAGAATTGGAAAATGATACATGTAGTAATTGCTATTAATGTCTTGGGTAATGTGATACTTGGCAATTGTTGTGCTCATGATTAAGCTCTTGCATCATATGCTTTGCACCTATTAATGAAGAAATACATAGAGCATGCTAAAATTTGGTTTGCATATTTGGTTTCTCTAAGGTCTAGATAATTTCTAGTATTGAGTTTGAACAACAAGGAAGACGGTGTAGAGTCTTATAATGTTTTCAATATGTCTTTTATGTGAGTTTTGCTGCGCCGGTTCATCCTTGTGTTTGTTTCAAATAAGCCTTGCCAGCCTAAACCTTGTATCGAGAGGGAATACTTCTCATGCATCCAAAATACTTGAGCCAACCACTATGCCATTTGTGTCCACCATACCTACCTACTACATGGTATTTTCCGCCATTCCAAAGTAAATTGCTTGAGTGCTACCTTTAAAATTCCATCATTCACCTTTGCAATATATAGCTCATGGGACAAATAGCTTAAAAACTATTGTGGTATTGAATATGTAATTATGCACTTTATCTCTTATTAAGTTGCTTGTTGTGCGATAACCATGTTCACCGGGGACGCCATCAACTATTCATTGTTGAATTTCATGTGAGTTGCTATGCATGTCCGTCTTGTCCGAAGTAAGAGAGATCTACCACCTTATGATTAAGCATGCATATTGTTAGAGAAGAACATTGGGCCGCTAACTAAAGCCATGATCCATGGTGGAAGTTTCAGTTTTGGACATATATCCTCAATCTCAAATGAGAAAATTATTAATTGTTGTTACATGCTTATGCATAAAAGAGGAGTCCATTATCTCGTTGTCTATGTTGTCCCGGTATGGATGTCTAAGTTGAAGAATAATCAATAGCGAGAAATCCAATGCGAGCTTTCTCCTTAGACCTTTGTACGAGCGGCATAGAGGTACCCCTTTGTGACACTTGGTAAAAACATGTGCATTGTGATGATCCGGTAGTCCAAGCTAATTAGGACAAGGTGCGGGCACTATTAGTACACTATGCATGAGGCTTGCAACTTGTAAGATATAATTTACATGATACATATGCTTTATTACTACCGTTGACAAAATTGTTTCATGTTTTCAAAATCAAAGCTCTAGCACAAATATAGCAATCGATGCTTTTCCTCTATGGAGGACCATTCTTTTACTTTCAATGTTGAGTCAGTTCACCTATTTCTCTCCACCTCAAGAAGCAAACACTTGTGTGAACTGTGCATTGATTCCTACATACTTGCTTATTGCAATTATTATATTACTCTATGTTGACAATATCCATGATATATACATGTTACAAGTTGAAAGCAACCGCTGAAACTTAATCTTCCTTTGTGTTACTTCAATGCCTTTACTTTGAATTATTGCTTTATGAGTTAACTCTTATGCAAGACTTAATTGATGCTTGTCTTGAAGTGCTATTCATGAAAAGTCTTTGCTTTATGATTCACTTGTTTACTCATGTCATATACATTGTTTTGATCGCTGCATTCACTACATATGCTTTACAAATAGTATGATCAAGATTATGATGGCATGTCACTCCAGAAATTATCTGTGTTATCATTTTACCTGCAAGGGACGAGCAGAACTAAGCTTGGGGATGCTGATACGTCTCCAACGTATCGATAATTTCTTATGTTCTATGCCACATTATTGATGTTATCTACATGTTTTATGCACACTTTATGTCATATTCGTGCATTTTCTGGAACTAACCTATTAACAAGATGCCGAAGTGCCAGTTGGCTGTTTTCTGCTATTTTTGGTTTCAGAAATCCTAGTAAGGAAATATTCTCGGAATTGGACGAAATCAACGCCCAGGGTCCTATTTTGCCACGAAGCTTCCAGAAGTCCGAAGACGAGACGAAGAGGGGCCACGAGGCAGCCAGAGCATAGGGCGGCGCGGCCCTCGCCTCGGCCGCGCGGCCCTATGGTCCGGGCCCCCGTGCCGCCTCTTGACCTACCCTTCCGCCTACTTAAAGCCTCCGTGACGAAACCCCCGCATCGAGAGCCATGATACGGAAAACCTTCCGCAGACGCCGCCAACGCCGATCCCATCTCGGGGATCCGAGAGATCGCCTCCGGCACCCCGCCGGAGAGGGGAATCATCTCCCGGAGGACTCTACGCCGCCATGGTCGCCTCCGGTGTGATGTGTGAGTAGTCTACCCCCGGACTATGGGTCCATAGCAGTAGCTAGATGGTTGTCTTCTCCCCATTGTGCTTCATTGTCGGATCTTGTGAGCTGCCTAACATGATCAAGATCATCTATCCGTAATTCTATATGTTGCGTTTGTTGGGATCCGATGAATAGAGAATACTTGTTATGTTGATTATCAAAGTTATATCTATGTGTTGTTTATGATCTTGCATGCTCTCCGTTACTAGTAGATGCTCCGGCCAAGTAGATGCTTGTAACTCCAAGAGGGAGTATTTATGCTCGATAGTGGGTTCATGCCTCGCATTGACACCGGGACAGGTGACGGAAAGTTCTAAGGTTGTGTTGTGCTGTTGCCACTAGGGATAAAACATTGATGCTATGTCTAAGGATGTAGTTGTTGATTACATTACGCACCATACTTAATGCAATTGTCTCGTTGCTTTGCAACTTAATACTGGAGGGGGTTCGGATGATAACTCTGAAGGTGGACTTTTTAGGCATAGATGCGGTTGGATGGCGGTCTATGTACTTTGTCGTAATGCCCAATTAAATCTCACTATACTCATCATGATATGTATGTGCATGGTCATGCCCTCTTTATTTGTCAATTGCCCAACCGTAATTTGTTCACCCAACATGTCTGTTTGTCTTATGGGAGAGACACCTCTAGTGAACTGTGGACCCCGGTCCAATTCTCTTTACTCGAAATACAATCTCATCGCAATACTGTTTTACCGTTTTCCGCAAACAATCATCTTACACACAATACGGTTAATCCTTTGTTACAGCAAGCCGGTGAGATTGACAACCTCATCTGTTTCGTTGGGACAAAGTACTTTGGTTGTGTTGTGCAGGTTCCACGTTGGCGCCGGAATCCCCGGTGTTGCGCCGCACTACATCCCGCCGCCATCAACCTTCAACGTGCTTCTTGGCTCCTCCTGGTTCGATAAACCTTGGTTTCTTTCTGAGGGAAAACTTGCTGCTGTGCGCATCATACCTTCCTCTTGGGGTTCCCAACGAACGTGTGAGTTACACGCCATCAGTGAGTTACATACACACAAAATATTGACCAATACAATATTAATTAGTCATACATAAAATATTGGCCATGACCATATGAGTAGTTATGAATTACACAAAATATGAGTAATACATTGCAAAAGTTTTACATCATCGATCGAGAAGAGTGTTTCGCTTTCTTCTTGCTTTTCTTGCTCGTCGTTGAATAATTTAGCCCCGTGTCGTGACTTCTTCTTTTGAAGGGTCGACCTGACCTCGGTAGCGTGGTCCTGCTTCTTCTTGTGGTGTATGTTGTGTCTTCGTCCTCGGATTCTTCCATCATTGGGTCTCCGACTTGTCCTTCGAAGTCTTCCTCGTTGGCGACTCCATCCATTCCGACGATGGTCCTCTTGCCTCTCCTCACGATAACACGGCTAGGCCTCGGATGGGTCGGTTATGAAGAAGCATTGGTGCACGTGTTCCGCCAGTACCCATGGCTCATTCTCGCGCGGTGGCGTTCGTGGACTTTGATTTGTTGGCTTCGGGTAGAAACATGGTGGTGAAATACCGGTCTTCTTTTGTGACGCTCTTAGCCCATCCGATACGGAACATCGGCACTTTCTCCCCAGCGTAGCTAAGCTCCCAGATTTCCTCGATTCTTCCGTAGTATCTAGTCTTTACGTCACCCGTCTAGGAATCCATCGTTACCCCTGAGTTCTGGTAAACACTGTTCTTGTCATTTTCTTCCGTGTAGAATGTGTACCCATTGATATCGTACGCTTGGTAAGTCATGATGTTGGGCGCGGGGCCATGTGACAAGGCCAATACTAGTTTATCCTTGTCAGAATCCATTGGTGGGGGATTAGCATCAATGTGGTCTTTGAACCAGCGCGAAAGAGGAGTTGTGCTCTCTGTATATTTCTGCTTCTGTCATCATCAGCTTGCCACTGTTCTCTATCATGGTTTTGTGCTCTTTCAACCAAGGATCGATCAACTCAATGTGTTGTAGCGCAAGTCCCAAAACACGGACCTCCTTTTCCATACACCAATGAGCGGCGTCGTTTCCTTTTTCTTCTTCTTCTCTCCAGGCTTTTGACGAATCTTTCCCGGTGCAGGGCACTCCTTCCAACCTTTCAGTAATGTATCGATCTCTTCGCCGCTCTTCTTACGTGGAGGTCCTCGGGGTTCATTTGTACCATCGAACAGATCTCCATGCTTTCTCCATGGGTCAATCTTGTGTAGCCACCTTCGATGCCCCATGTAAACTATTTTCGAAGAGCCAGGATCCTTACCAAGCTGCAAAAACATCGTCTCTTCCATGCACCTGACACATGCCTTGTGTCCATGGCACACCTGACACGAAATATAACCGTATCCGAGGTAGTCCTGCACCGTCGTGATCAACGCAGCTCTCAAAGGGAAATATTCTTCAGAGACGGCGTCCCATGTATCTACCCCTTCCTCTGCCCACAACATTTCAAGCTCCTCCTTTAATAATTTGAGATACATGTTGATATCGTTTCCTGGCTGTGTCGGCCCTTGAATTAGCATACTCATCTGTATGTACTTCCTCTTCATGCACAGCCAGGGCGGGAGGTTGTAGATCCATACAAACATAGGCCATGTGCTATGTGTGCTGCTCTGGTTTCCGAACGGATTGAATCCGTCCGTGCTCGCACCCAACCCGATGTTTCCGGGATCTGCCCCAAAACTTCCGAATTCATTGTCTAATGCTTTCCACCGGCTTGCATCCGAAGGGTGCGTCAAGCACCGGGTGCTCAATCCGCTCTTCATCATTCAACACTGCCTCCTTTCTTTCAGCGTGCCAGCGCATGAGCTTTGCTTCCTTGCGGTCCGCGTAGAACCGTTGAAGCCGGGGGGCGAGCGGGAAGTACCACACAACTTTCCGAGGAGCTTTCTTCTTCCCTTTCTTGTACCATTCAGCGTCACACACAGGACATTTGGTCTTGTCCACGTGCTCCTTGCGATACATGATACAGTCGTTGATGCAGGCGTGATACTTTTTGTGGGGTAAGTCGAGAGGGCACACGATTCTCTTGGCCTCAGCTAGACTACTAGGACACGTGTTTCGGGCAGGAAGGAGATCTTTCACGTATTCCAGAATATCGTCGACGCTTGTGTCCGTCCATCCGTGTTTCGCCTTCATCTGCAGCACATCGAGCGCTACTCTCAAGCGGGACTCCCCCAACCCGCGACCTGAGTCGTACAACGGAGTATTCGAGTCTATCTCCAGTTGCTCAAGCTTTGATTTCCGCTTGGCGCCTTTCGTCTTTTCGAGAAGCAGATCTTGAAGATGAGGGTCCCGCACGACTGAAGCTAGCGGCACCTCTTCGTCGTCGTCAAGGTTACTGTCGTCGTCAAGGTTATTGTCGTCGTCAAGGTTATCCTCGTCCTTTGTGACAAACTCTTCATCGTCATCAATATCATGATGCCCTCCTTCTTGCCGGCCATTACCACCTGCTGCCGTCGCCCCATTGACCTCCGCGCCATCATCACTCATCCATTGAGTGTGTCCATGCATGAAACCATTAGTGAGCAGGTGCCCCTGCAATTTGCCTGAATAGGGGTCAAACCATTTCACTCGTTTGCATCTTCGGCACGGACACAATTCCTCCGTGCGGTTATTTTCATACATGCCGATGATCGCGTGTTTCAGATATCTCATCACGACGCTTTCACTCATCTCGATAACCATTATCGCCAGCACGGTAAGATTATATAATTGATTAGAACCATCCATCCGTTGGTAGTTTTCACGGAAAATTTCGGCATGACCTTCCTACACGGTAGGACATAGGAGCGCCAGAAATGTGCCGAAACGGAAACTTAAAGAATCAACATTTCGGCGCAACATTGGCAACTCATTTTCAACGCCAACACACACAAGCACAAACACAACATATATATATGCCACACACGAGAACTTTGCTTCAAATATCCAACATATGTCGATTTCATTCCTCAATTTGTTCATTAATCACCTATTTGTTTGATATATTTGTCGATGAGATCGAGACGACGCGCCGCGACAATGGCGTATGGAAGCCGACTTTCTAGATCTAGAACTAGATCTAGATTGAGCGGTCAATGCGCGATAGATAGATCTAGATCTACATAGGGATGTGGGAGATGCATGTAGGAAGGGAAGATTTGCTCAAAAAATATGATTTTGTTTGGTCAAATTGGCTAAAGTTGGGGTAGAAATGGGCAAAAATTAGGTGGATTGGGAGAAGGGTCGGGTTGTGTGGATGAGGAGTGAGTGGCTTGTGTGAGTGCTGGTTGGTGGTTGTGTAATAAGTCCCAGGTTACTGCCGGCGCACCAGGACCTGGGTGCGCCGGCAGTATATAGCCCATCCGGCTATATCTTCTCCAGACCAGGCCCATGAATCATTGCCGGCGCACCTGTAATAAGTCCCAGGTTACTGCCGGCGCACCAGGACCTGGGTGCGCCGGCAGTATATAGCCCATCCGGCTATATCTGCTCCAGACCAGGCCCATGAATCATTGTCGGTGCACCAGCCCATGAGCGCACCGGCAATAGTAAATTACCGCCGGCGCGCTCATGGGCTGGTGCGCCGGCAATGATTCGTGGGCCTGGCCCGAGGTGGGCGAGGTATTGCCAGGAAATAGCGCCGGCGCGTCGGATCACCAGGTGCGCCGGCAGTGGGCCTCCATCGCCGGCGCGGCGCTTATTTGGTGCGCCGGCAACAAGTTCCACCGGCGCATGCCTATGGTGGTGCGCCGGCACCACTTGCCTCCACCTATAGGCTTTTCCCTAGTAATGACAGTAGGAAAGGCTCCTACTGCTTTTGCATTAAATCACCATTTTGAAGGTGTAAAAATGGATAGTTACATGGGGAGAATATATACAGGGGGATCCAGGATATGAGTTACAAGCTATTAGAGAAACTATGAATAAAAGGATGTAGAGTTCCCTTAGTTCTATGAACTAGCATACTGAAGTCAGAATTGAATCTCCTCTTCCAAGAGTCCACATGAGGTGTAACATTATTGAACAGTAGATTGTTTCTCTCCTTCCAGATATTCCAGGCTGCAACAATAAAGATTTCCATGAACATAGGTCTTGCCCATTGTGATCTTCCTTGTTCAATGATCTGACATCTGTCCCCATTTTGTTGCCATGATATATTGAGAGTGGACCAGCATTCAGTACTGAAATGACAATGAAAAAGCAGGTGTTCAATTGTTTCCTCGGGAGGAGAAGCACACAGTAGGCAGTCATATCCAGAATTTAGAGTGTAGTGTCTTCTTCTCAGCATGTTTCTAGTATTGAGTCTATCTGTGAGTATGAGCCAGCAAAAAAACTTCATTTTTGGTATACATTTTGTCTTCCATAACCAGGAAAATGTGATATGTGGCTGTATCTCTCTGAAGCAGTATTGGTAAAAACTTTTTGGAGAATAAACATCAGAGCCCTAGGCATAAGACCATTTATCATTATTACTAGCTTCCATTTGAATATGTGCCACAACGAGTTGTAGAGTTCTCGTTTCTTCCATTGCTTGAGGGGATAGAGGTAAGTAAAAGTTATCAGCCAGGCTGCTAGCCGTTAGGAAGTCCTGGACTGAGGCATCTTCCTTTTTGACAAAAGATAATGCTTTGGGATATGTGTCTGAATGAATACCATCGTCCCAATTATCTTTCCAGAATAAGGTAGTAGAACCATTTCCAATTGTGATTTTTGTGATTCCCCTGTAAATGGGAGTCAATTTGAAAATTTCTCTCCACCAAAAAGAACCACAGGAATTCATGGCATGGGGCACTTTTCCAATATAGTAGGAGCTCCAAATGAGGTTGGCCCAGGGTGTGTCTGTTTTATTATAGAACTTGTGCAGATATTTCATTAGCAAACCCTGGTTCTGAATCTTAAGATTTAAAATACCTAGTCCTCCCTTCTTTTTTGGTCTGCAGACCATATCCCATGCAGCCAAGGAGTTACATTTCTCTCCATCTTCAGTTTTCTTATTCCATAAACAATGTCTTCTGATCTTTTCAACATGTTCTAATATTTTGGGGTTCAGTTGAATGGAGCACATAGTAAAGGTGGCAATAGAGGAGAGAAGTGAATTCACCACTGTAACCTTGCCACTATATGACATCATAAGGAATGTAGCAGAGACCCTTCTTTCAATTCTATCCACCAGTGGCATTAAGTCTTGTACAGTGGGTTTAGTTGTTCCTAGGGGTAGGCCCAAATATGTGAAAGGCATAGAAGCAATAGAGCAACCCAGATTGTGAGCAATATTGGCAGCCATTGCATCAGACAGATTAATAGGGATGAGTGAAGATTTATGGAAATTAATCTTGAGGCTAGTTGAAGCAGCATATTTCTCCAGAATATTCTTCATCACCACTACTTGTTGTGCACTAGCTGACATTACAATGAGAGTGTCATCTGCATATTGTATCACTGGGAAGTCCATACCATAATGAGGAGAAAAAGGTGCACTAAGTAATCCTTCCCTAAAGGCTTTGTTAAATGCTGACTGAAGCAGATCAGCAGCAAGTGATACGTCTCCGACGTATCGATAATTTCTTATGTTCCATGCCACATTATTGATGATATCTACATGTTTTATGCATACTTTACATCATATTTATGCATTTTCTGGAACTAACCTATTAACAAGATGCCGAAGAGCCAGTTGTTGTTTTCTGCTGTTTTTGGTTTCAGAAATCCTGGTAAGGAAATATTCTCGGAATTGGACGAAATCAATGCCCAGTGGCCTATTTTCACATGAAGCTTCCAGAAGACCGAAGAGTCAACGAAGTGGGGCCACGAGGTGGCCAGGAGGTAGGGCGGCGCGGCCCAGGTCTTGGCCGCGCCGGCCTGTCTCCTGGGCCCCTCGCGACGCCCCTTGACCTGCCCTTCCGCCTACAAATAGCCTTCGTCGCGAAACCCCCAGTACCGAGAGCCACGATACGGAAAACCTTCCAGAGACGCCGCCGCCGCCAATCCCATCTCGGGGGATTCGAGAGATCGCCTCCGCACTCCTGCCGGAGAGGGGAATCATCTCCCGGAGGACTCTACACCGCCATGGTCGCCTTCGGAGTGATGAGTGAGTAGTTTACCCCTGGACTATGGGTCCATAGCAGTAGCTAGATGGTTGTCTTCTCCTTATGTGCTTCATTGTCGGATCTTGTGAGCTGCCGAACATGATCAAGATCATCTATCTGTAATGCTATATGTTGTGTTTGTTGGGATCCGATGAATATAGAATACTATGTTATGTTGATTATCAATTTATATCTATGTGTTGTTTATGATCTTGCATGCTCTCCGTTATTAGTAGAGGCTCTGGCCAAGTTTTTGCTAGTAACTCCAAGAGGGAGTATTTATGCTCGATAGTGGGTTCATGTCTCCGTGAATGCGGGGAGTGACAGAAACCTCTAAGGTTATGGATGTGCTGTTGCCACTAGGGATAAAACATTGATGCTATGTCCTAGGATGTAGTTATTGATTACATTACGCACCATACTTAATGCAATTGTCTGTTGTTTTCAACTTAATACTGGAAGGGGTTCGGATGATAACCTGAAGGTGGACTTTTTAGGCATAGATGCATGCTGGATAGCGGTCTATGTACTTTGTCGTAATGCCCAATTAAATCTCACAATACTCATCATAATATGTATATGCATGGTCATGCCCTCTTTATTTGTCAATTGCCCAACTGTAATTTGTTCACCCAACATGCTATTTATCTTATGGGAGAGACACCTCTAGTGAACTGTGGACCCCGGTCCAATTCTTTACATCTGAAATACAATCTACTCGCAATACTTGTTCTACTGTTTTCTGCAAACAATCATCATCCACACTATACATCTAATCCTTTGTTACAGCAAGCCGGTGAGATTGACAACCTCACTCGTTTCGTTGGGGCAAAGTACTTGGTTTGTGTTGTGCGGGTTCCACGTTGGCGCCGGAATCATCGGTGTTGCGCCGCACTACATCTCGCCGCCATCAACCTTCAACGTGCTTCTTGACTCCTACTGGTTCGATAAACCTTGGTTTCTAACCGAGGGAAACTTACTGCTCGTACGCATCACACCTTCCACTTGGGGTTCCCAACGGTCGCGTGCTGTACGCGTGTCAAGCTAAATTTCTGGCGCCGTTGCCGGGGAGATCAAGACACGCTGCAAGGGGAGTCTCCACATCCCAATCTCTTTACTTTGTTTTTGTCTTGCTTTATTTTATTTACTACTTTGTTTGCTGCACTAAATCAAAATACAAAAAAATTAGTTGCTAGTTTTACTTTACTTGCTATCTTGTTTGCTATATCAAAAACACAAAAAAATTAGTTACTAGCATTTACTTTATCTAGTTTATTTTATTTACTGCTGCTAAAATGGGTACTCCTGAAAATACTAAGTTGTGTGACTTCACAACCACAAATAATAATGATTTCTTATGCACACCTATTGCTCCACCCGCTACTACAGTAGAATTCTTTGAAATTAAACCTCGCTTTACTAAATCTTGTTATGCGAGAGCAATTTTCCGGTGTTAGTTCCGATGATGCTGCTGCCCATCTCAATAATTTTGTTGAACTATGTGAAATGCAAAAGTATAAAGATGTAGATGGTGACATTATAAAATTAAAATTGTTCCCTTTCTCATTAAGAGGAAGAGCTAAAGATTGGTTGCTATCTCTGCCTAAGAATAGTATTGATTCATGGACTAAATGCAAGGATGCTTTTATTGGTAGATATTATCCCCCTGCTAAAATTATATCTTTGAGGAGTAGCATAATGAATTTTAAACAATTGGATACTGAGCATGTTGCACAAGCATGGGAAAGAATGATATCTTTGGTTAAAAATTTCCCAACCCATGGACTGACTACTTGGATGATCATCCAAACCTTTTATGCTGGAGGTACCTTTATGTCCATCACTCTTGGTGAAGCAACAAAGCTTCTTGATAATATGATGATTAATTACTCTGAATGGCACACGGAAAGAGCTCCACAAGGTAAGAAGGTAAATTCTGTCGAAGAAACCTCCTCCTTGAGTGATAAGATTGATGCTATTATGTCTATGCTTGTGAATGATAGGACTAATGTTGATCCTAATAATGTTCCGTTAGCTTCATTGGTTGCCCAAGAAGAACATGTTGATGTGAATTTCATTAAAAATAACAATTACAATGATTCTAGGCCATATCCTGCTAATGGTAACTCTTATGGTAGATATGTTTCACCTAATAAGGAAAAGATGTTAGAAATTGAAAGATCCACCAAGAACTTTATGCAATCACAATATGAGCAAAATAAATTGTTTACTAAAACTATGAATGAGCAATCTACCTTGTTGAAGAATATAGGAAATCAACTTGAAAATCTGAATATGGAGATCTACTGGGTTGCAAACTAAACTTGCAAATGCTCGAAAATCGAATCTCATACATGTCTGCGTCACAATCTTCTTTAATTAATAAAATGGCTGCTAAACCTGAGGATATTGATAATAAAATTGTTACTACAGCAAATGCCATCCAAGTTAGAATTAATGAGAATATAAGATTGATGGCCGAATTGCGTGCTAGGTGGGAAAGAGAAGAAAATGAAAAAGAAGATAATATAGCTAAAGTTTGGACAATTACCACCACTAGTAATGCTAATGCTACACATGTTGCTGCACCTCCTACTATTAATAATAAAAGAATTGGTGTTAGCAATGTTTCCACTTCTAAAGCAAAGCGCGAGAAACTGCCTGAAACTGCTAAACTCGCTGAAACCGCTCGTGATAAAACTGCTGAAATTTTTTCCAACATTGGGGATGATGATCCCATTGCTTTAGATTATAATGGTTTAAATTTTGATGATTGCCACATCTCTGAAGTTATTAAGTTCTTACAAAAACTTGCTAAAAGTCCTAATGCTAGTGCTATAAATTTGGCTTTCACGAAACATATTACAAATGCTCTCATAAAAGCTAGAGAAGAGAAACTAGAGCGCGAAGCTTCTATTCCTAGAAAGATAGAGGATGGTTGGGAGCCCATCATTAAGATGAAGGTCAATGACTTTGATTGTAATACTTTATGTGATCTTGGTGCAAGTATTTCCGTTATGCCTAAGAAAATCTATAATATGCTTGACTTGCCACCGCTGAAAAATTGTTATTTGGATGTTAATCTTGCTGATCATTCTACAAAGAAACCTTTGGGGAAAGTTGATAATGTTCGCATTACCGTTAACAATAACCTTGTCCCCGTTGATTTTGTTGTCTTGGATATTGAATGCAATGCATCTTGTCCCATAATATTGGGAAGACCTTTTCTTCGAACTGTTGGTCCTATCATTGATATGAAGGAAGGTAATATTAAATATCAATTTCCTCTCAAGAAAGGTATGGAACACTTCCCTAGAAAGAGAATGAAGTTACCTTTTGATTCTATTATTAGAACAAATTATGATGTTGACACTTCGTCTCTTGATAATACTTGATACACACTTTCGCGCCTAGCCGAAAGGCGTTAAAGAAAAGCGCTTATGGGAGACAACCCATGTTTTTACTACAGTATTTTTGTTTTATATTTGTGTCTTGGAAGTTGTTTACTACTGTAGCAACCTCTCCTTATCTTAGTTTTGTGTTTTGTTGTGCCAAGTAAAGTCGTTGATAGTAAGGTTCATACTAGATTTGGATTACTGCGCAGAAACAGATTTCTTTGCTGTCACGAATCTGGGCAAAATTCTCTGTAGGTAACTCAGAAAATTATGCCAATTTACGTGAGTGATCCTCAGATATGTACGCAACTTTCATTCAATTTGAGCATTTTCATTTGAGCAAGTCTGGTGCCTCAATTAAATTCGTCTTTACGAACTGTTCTGTTTTGACAGATTCTGCCTTTTATTTCGCATTGCATGTTTTGATATGTTCGATGTATTTTTCGATTCCATTGACTTTCAGTAGCTTTGTGCAATGTCCAGAAGTGTTAAGAATGATTATGTCACCTCTGAACATGTATATTTTGATTGTGCACTAACCCTCTAATGAGTTGTTTTGAGTTTGGTGTGGAGGAAGTTTTCAAGGATCAAGAGAGGGAGATGATACAACATGATCAAGGAGAGTGAAAGCTCTAAGCTTGGGGATGCCCCGGTGGTTCACCCCTGCATATATCAAGAAGACTCAAGCGTCTAAGCTTGGGGATGCCCAAGGCATCCCCTTCTTCATCGACAACATTATCAGGTTCCTCCCCTGAAACTATATTTTTATTCCGTCACATCTTATGTGCTTTGCTTGGAGCGTCGATTTGTTTTTGTTTTTGTTTTGTTTGAATAAAATGGATCCTAGCATTCATTGTGTGGGAGAGAGACACGCTCCGCTATTCCATATGGACAAGTATGTCCTTAGGCTTTACTCATAGTATTCATGGCGAAGTTTCTTCTTCGTTAAATTGTTATATGGTTGGAATTGGAAAATGCTACATGTAGTAATTGCTAAAATGTCTTGGATAATGTGATACTTGGCAATTGTTGTGCTCATGTTTAAGCTCTTGCATCATATACTTTGCACCTATTAATGAAGAAATACATAGAGCATGCTAAAATTTGGTTTGCATATTTGGTCTCTCTAAGGTCTAGATAATTTCTAGTACTGAGTTTGAACAACAAGGAAGACGGTGTAGAGTCTTATAATGTTTACAATATGTCTTTTATGTGATTTTTGCTGCACCGCTTCATCCTTGTGTTTGTTTCAAATAAACCTTGCTATCCTAAACCTTGTATCGAGAGGGAATACTTCTCATGCATCCAAAATCCTTGAGCCAACCACTATGCCATTTGTGTCCACCATACCTACCTACTACATGGTATTTCTCCGCCATTCCAAAGTAAATTGCTTGAGTGCTACCTTTAAATTTCTATCCTTTACCTTTACAATATATAGCTCATGGGACAAATAGCCTAAAAACTATTGTGGTATTGAATATGTACTTATGCACTTTATCTCTTATTAAGTTGCTTTTTGTGCGATAACCATGTTTCTGGGGATGCCATCAACTACTCTTTGTTGAATATCATGTGAGTTGCTATGCATGTTCGTCTTGTCTGAAGTAAGGGAGATTTACCACCAAAATGGTTAGAGCATTGCATAATGTTAGAGAAGAACATTGGGCCGCTAACTAAAGCCATGATCCATGATGGAAGTTTCAGTTTTGGACAAAAATCCTCAATCTCATATGAGAAAATTAATTGTTGTTACATGCTTATGCATAAAAGAGGAGTCCATTATCTGTTGTCTATGTTGTCCCGGTATGGATGTCTAAGTTGAGAATAATCAATAGCGAGAAATCCGATGCGAGCTTTCTCCTTAGACCTTTGTACGAGCGGCATAGAGGTACCCCTTTGTGACACTTGGTTAAAACATGTGCATTGCGATGATAATCCAGTGTAATCCGAGCTAATTAGGACAAGGTGCGGGCACTATTAGTATACTATGCATGAGGCTTGCAACTTGTAGGATATAATTTACATAACACATATGCTTTATTACTACCGTTGACAAAATTGTTTCTTGTTTTCAAAACCAAAGCTCTAGCACAAATATAGCAATCGATGCTTCCCTCTGCGAAGGGCCTTTCTTTTACTTTTATGTTGAGTCAGTTCACCTATCTCTCTCCACCTCGAGAAGCAGACACTTGTGTGAACTGTGCATTGATTCCTACATACTTGCATATTGCACTTGTTATATTACTCTATATTGACAATATCTATGAGATATACATGTTACAAGCTGAAAGCAACCGCTGAAACTTAATCTTCCTTTGTGTTGCTTCAATACCTTTACTTGAATTATTGCTTTATGAGTTAACTCTTATGCAAGACTTATTGATGCTTGTCTTGAAGTACTATTCATGAAAAGTCTTTGCTATATGATTCATTTGTTTACTCATGTCATTTACATTGTTTTGATCGCTGCATTCATTACATATGCTTACAATAGTATGATCAAGGTTATGATGGCATGTCACTCCAGAAATTATCTTTGTTATCGTTTACTCGCTCGGGACGAGCGAAAACTAAGCTTGGGGATGCTGATACATCTCTCCGACGTATCGATAATTTCTTATGTTCCATGCCACATTATTGATGATATCTACATGTTTTATGCATACATTACATCATATTTATGCATTTTCTGGAACTAACCTATTAACAAGATGCCGAAGAGCCGATTCTGTCGTTTTCTCGTTGTTTTTGGTTTCAGAAATCCTAGTAAGGAAATATTCTCGGAATTGGACGAAATCAACGCCCGGGGGCCTATTTTCACACGAAGCTTCCGGAAGACCGAAGAGTCAACGAAGTGGGGCCACGAGGTGGCCAGGAGGTAGGGCGGCGCGGCCCGGGTCTTGGCCGCGCCGGCCGTCTCCTGGGCCCCTCGCGATGCCCCTTGACCTGCCCTTCCGCCTACAAATAGCCTTCGTCGCGAAACCCCCGATACCGAGAGCCACGATACGGAAAACCTTCCAGAGACGCCGCCGCCGCCAATCCCATCTCGGGGGATTCAAGAGATCGCCTCCGGCACCCTGCCGGAGAGGGGAATCATCTCCCGGAGGACTCTACACCGCCATGGTCGCCTCCGGAGTGATGAGTGAGTAGTTCACCCCTGGAGTATGGGTCCATAGCAGTAGCTAGATGGTTGTCTTCTCCTTATGTGCTTCATTGTTGGATCTTGTGAGCTGCCGAACATGATCAAGATCATCTATCTGTAATGCTATATGTTGTGTTTTTTGGGATCCGATGAATAGAGAATACTATGTTATGTTGATTATCAATTTATATCTATGTGTTGTTTATGATCTTGCATGCTCTCCGTTATTAGTAGAGGCTCTGGCCAAGTTTTTGCTAGTAATTCCAAGAGGGAGTATTTATGCTCGATAGTGGGTTCATGTCTCCGTGAATCTGGGGGAGTGACGGAAACCTCTAAGGTTATGGATGTGCTGTTGCCACTAGGGATAAAACATTGATGCTATGTCCGAGGATGTAGTTATTGATTACATTACGCACCATACTTAATGCAATTGTCTGTTGTTTTCAACTTAATACTGGAAGGGGTTCGGATGATAACCTAAAGGTGGACTTTTTAGGCATAGATGCATGCTGGATAGCGGTCTATGTACTTTGTCGTAATGCCCAATTAAATCTCACAATACTCATCATAATATGTATGTGCATGGTCATGCCCTCTTTATTTGTCAATTGCCCAACTGTAATTTGTTCACCCAACATGCTATTTATCTTATGGGAGAGACACCTCTAGTGAACTGTGGACCCCCGTCCAATTCTTTACATCTGAAATACAATCTACTGCAATACTTGTTCTACTGTTTTCTGCAAACAATCATCATCCACACTATACATTTAATCCTTTGTTACAGCAAGCCGGTGAGATTGACAACCTCACTGTTTCGTTGGGGCAAAGTACTTGGTTTGTGTTGTGCAGGTTCCACGTTGGCGCCGGAATCCTCGGTGTTGCGCCGCACTACATCTCGCCGCCATCAACCTTCAACGTGCTTCTTGACTCCTACTGGTTCGATAAACCTTGGTTTCTAACTGAGGGAAACTTACTGCTGTACGCATCACACCTTCCACTTGGGGTTCCCAACGGTCGCGTGCTGTACGCGTGTCAGCAAGCACAAAAATCAATGGGGATAATGGATCACCTTGTCTGACCCCCCTCTTACAATGAAACTGTCTCCCAGCAACTCCATTCAGCAACACAGATGACATTCCAGACTGAAATATGACAGCAATCCACTTAATCCATTTGTCATCAAATCCCATTTGCTTCATAATTTTAAGCATAGAAGAATGATCAATAGTGTCAAATGCCTTAGCAAAATCTAGTTTGAGCAGAATTATTTCTTGCTTGGAGGCTTGACATTGATAAATATATTCAAATGCCCATGCTAGACAGTCCTGTATGGTTCTTCCTTTAAGGAAGCCATACTGGTTCTTATGTACAATTTGCAGAACCTTCTTCTGAAGCCTGTTTGCTAAAAGCTTTGTGAGGATTTTCAAAACACAATTCAAAAGTGTAATAGGTCTGTAATCACCCACTTCCTGAGGAGATTGAATTTTGGGTATCAGAGTGATGTATCCCATATTAATACTGTCTAAATTCAGGTTACCCTCATAAAAGTCAAAGCATAACTGATACACATCTTCTTTGATAGTTTCCCAGCATGTCTTTAGAAATAGACCATTAAATCCATCAGGTGATTTATCAATGGGCATTAAACAAATAACCTCATCAATTTCTTCCTTAGTAAAAGGTTGTGACAACTCTTCAAGCCCAGCCACTGGAGAAATAAGGGAAGATAAATCAAACTGCATGGTGGGGGAATCACAGGTCCCAAGCCTTTCCTTGAATGCCTCAAAAATTAATTTCTATTTATCTGCATGTTCAGTAACAATAGATCCATCTGGGCTAGCAAGAGTTGCAATGGAATTTCTTCTATGTCTTTCTGTAGCCATGGAATTTAGTGTTCTCATCTCCAAACTTAGTCCATCTGATAGTACACCTTTTCTTCCAATACATATTCTGATACTGAAGCAATTTACACAGGTGTTTCTTCAGAATTATTCGAAAATTCATTTCTGGAATGGAAAGGGGCCTACTGTCTTCAAGGGTGTCCAGCTCCAGGATAGCCTTATTTGAATTTTCTATACAGATAGATAATTTGGAAATAGATTTGCTCCAAAATTTCAAATCATATCTAAGCCTTTTGAATTTTGCATTAAGGTTTGCTGCAGAATTTCCTTTGTGGGTTGGTTTAGACCAACTATCTGTCACCACCTTTTGGAAACCAGGATGTGCTGCCCAATAATTCTCAAAACGAAACAATTTGGAACCAGGGATGGAAGTTTGAATGGAAACAACACAAGGACAGTGATCAAAGGTCGGTTTGCCCTGTACAGTCACCAAAGTAGCAGGGTATGCATTTGTCCAATGTAAAGATGTGAAAAACCAATCTAGTTGCTCCAAAAGCGGATCATCCTGCATATTGCTCCAAGTGTACTTCCTCCCTTTAATGGGAAGTTCAGTCAGGTTCTGGGAGCGAATTATATCATTGAAGGCTAGCATATCATTAATATTCCTCCCTGGCTTATTCCTATTTGCTGGTGAGCGAATAAAATTGAAATCTCCCATAATTAGCCAGTCCTCATCATCCGGAATAGTTAAGTTATGGAACCAATTCACAAAATCATCCCTTAAGTCTCCAGTACAAGGCCCATAAATATTAATCAGTGTCCAGTTTTGAGAAGAGTGCCATCTTGTTGCGGTCAAGACCGTCATCATCAAACTCAAGTGGAATGCGCAAGGTTAAGGTTTTCTCTTGATAGGGTTTCATTCTCATCGGTCTAATGGTGTAGTTGGAGACCGGTTTATAGTTTTGTTGCCGTACTATCAAGAGGGCTCTCTAGTGAGTAACTCAATCGTATCCTTCGAAGAGCTCAAACATTTGCATCCTTACATAATCTTTCTTGGTTGTTATTTGGATCTTATCCATGTGATGTTTTAGTGCTTGTGCTTATTATCATGACAAGCTCTAGTTCATCGAAAATGGATTTCGGGTTTATCACTTGTTGCATTTTCGATATCGGCGATTTTCCCGGTTTCTCGTATTGAGAGGTTTCACTCTAAAAATAATATAAAATCATCCCCACCTAGTTTCCATATTTTCACTCTTTGTTGGGGTAGCTTTTGTTATCCTCTTTCCAACAAAATTGGTTTCATGTCGATCGGAGTTTCCAAACTCTAGTTATTGATTTTCTAAGTTTGCCCAAAGAGAGGAGTTTGGGCTGAGCGGTAGTACCGCCCGATCACGACCGGTAGTACCGCCCGCGCACGGCCGGTAGTACCGCCTGAGGTACCACCCGTGGTACTGGAAAAGAGGCCAAGCCTCACAGATGGTTTCCAGGGAGTTTGGGGCGCTCGGCGGTACCCCGGCCAGTACCTCGGCCGGAGGCTCCGGCCTCCCCCTCCCGGCCCAAAGCTCCTTCGCCTTGCTCTCCCTCACGCGCGCAGCACACACGGGCGGTAGTACCGGCCCCAAGTCGAGGCAGCCCCAACGGGCAGAAATTTGGGGGCCTCCCTTTTAAGTCTTTCTCTCCCATCTTTCTTGAGGTGCTCCTTCTTCCTCCTCTCTCTCAAGCCTCTCTCCTCCATTGTTGTTGACATTTTGAAGCGTGAGATCTTTCTCCCCTTCCCATGATTCTTGCATCTATTTGAGAGAAAGATTGAGGGGATCTAAATCCACACTTTAACCAAACCAAATCATCTCCTTGTGAGTGAATCTTTCGGATCTAGATCTTGGAGAATTTTTTGTTCTCCTCTTTGTTCTTCCTCTCTTATTCCCCCAATAGCTTTTGTAGCTTTGTTTGAAATTGAGAGAGAAGGACTTGAGCATCTTTGTGGTGTTCTTGCCATTGCATTTGGTGCATCGGTTTGAGTTCTCCACGGTGATTCGTGGTGGTGAAAGCAAGAAGGTTGTTACTCTTGGGTTCTTGGAACCCTAGACGGATTTTAGGCCTTTGTGGCGATTTGTTGGGAGCCTCCAATTAAGTTGTGGATGTGTGCCCCAATCTTTGTGTAAGGCCCGGTTTCCGCCTCGAAGGAAATCCCTTAGTGGAACCGTGACCTAGGCCTTTGTGGCGAGGGTCACCGGAGAATAAGGTGAGGCGCCTTCATGGCGTTCGGTGTGCGGTGTGAGTACCGCATCTTGGGGTGAGGCCTTTATGGCGTTGGTGTGCATCGAGCAACCACACCTCAAGGTGAGCCTCTTGTGGCGTTCAGGAGCACTAAGCCACTGCACCTCTCCAACGGAGATTATCACTTGCAAGAGTGTGAACTTCGGGATAAATCTTCGTCTCCCACGTGCCTCGGTTATCTCTATACCCGAGCTCTTTACTTATGCACTTTACCTTGTGATAGCCATCGTGCTTGAAGTTATATATCTTGCTATCACATAGTTGCTTGTATTGCTTAGCATAAGTTGTTGGTGCATATAGGTGAACCATAGTATATAGGCTTTGGGCTTGACAAAGTAAATGCTAGTTTTATTCCGCATTTGTTAAGCCCATCTCGTAAAAGTTTAAATCGCCTATTCACCCCCCTCTAGGCGACATCCGTGTCCTTTCAATTGGTATCAGAGCAAGGTCTCTCATTCGTAGGCTTCACCGCCTTGAGAGTAAAGATGTCGGTTAGGGGATTAGTGCACAATAACTTATTTATATTTGATGGCACAAATTATGATCTATGGAAACTTATGTGCTTAATATTTTGCGGGGTATTTCCCCGTACGTGGAGCGATTTCTTGACATGGGTTTTTCTTCTCCTAAGGATCCTCAAAATTTATCTCTTGAGGAGAACAAAAACTCTTGCCTCGATGCTCTTGCTTCTCATGTGTTTTCCATTGTTGTGAGCAATGTAGTTACTTCTTCAATCATGCCTTTTGGGAGCTCTCATGAATTATGGACAAAGCTTCAAGATAAATATGATGTGTCCAATATTATGGAGGATGATTGTATTGCTTCCACTTCCGGCCGTGATGAGTTCTCATCTTCATCCACTTCACCAATGTGTGGCAAGACACAAGGTAATGATATGGTGAGTGGTGATGGAAATTGCAATGTTGGTATTGAGCTTACTATTGATGATCCTTCATATATATCTCATTGCAATGGTTCATCCTTGGACTTAAACACATCTAGCACTAGAAATGATCTACATGCTTGTGTTGATAGTCCATGCATATCATGTGTAAGTTGGTTGAATAAATCTCATGATGATATGCTTGCTTTGTCGTGTGGCCATGATAAAAATGCTTCTATTTTCTCTAGTGGTTATGTGACTAACAATGTAGAGGTAACCAAATATTCTATTGGTCAAGACAAGATCTTGAAAGGAGCCTCAAGTAACTCCTCATCTTTATCTCACGGTTCTCATATATGCCTTATGGCCAAGGGTTCCACGGTACCTCCTACCATGGAACCTAATATTTCTCGTGGTGATAAGGATGAGGATGAATATGAAGAAGAGGATTGGGTTGTCTCTCTACGCGATAAGGGTAAGAGTGTATTCAAGGTTCTTTGCAAAGATAAAATTGCTAGCTCTCACTTCTTTGAAATCTTGACTACCGCTATTGAGAACCAAAAACTTATTTGGATGCATGAGAACACCATTGATAAAATGGGTGCTCTTGAACAAGAGTATGCCAATGATGTAGCATACATAAAGAATGATCTTGAAGAAGAACAAGAGACCGTAGCCTCTCTTGAGGAGCAACTTGAAACTCTTGAGGTGTCTCAAAATGAAATATTTTCTAAACTCACTAAGGAAAGAGACCTTGCTAAAGCTAAATTAAAAATGCTTTAAAATGAAAAGTCCAAAGTTGGTGTTGGTCATGATAAACTTGTTAAGGATCTAGATGATCTAGAAAAGGCCTACACGGCCTTGGAGAGAAAACACTCTATCCTCACCAAGTCACATGGGCAACTACAAGCCAGTGGCGGCGCCAGGTTCTATTTGCTGGGTATTCATTGTAAAAGAATTTTTTGTCTCAATGCAATATACTGCTGCCAGCTAATGTGCTAATTAGCTACGCGCATAAGAACATGGCTAGCTGCAGCTGCTTTCTGTATGTTGCTGCCCCCGTCGCCAGCAGTCTACTCCCGTACTCCGCCTCCGCATCGCTGCTGACAACTACAGAACTGCTTCCCTCTCTGCCCTGGCGGCAGCCTTCGCTTGCAGGCTGCTCCGTCTCTACTGAGGCGCTGGTCGCTGAGGCCGCTGCTATCGCTAGGGCTCCTCGCCACCTGCCGCTTTGTGTGCGTGAGGCTGCGCCTGCGTTGGTCGAGAGCCAAGAGCGACGTGTGGTCGAGCGAGCAGAGCGTCTGTGCGCTGGTCTGTTGGGCTGTACGGTGCTACACGCGAGATGAAAACATGTATGTTTTCTTTTCTGCCACGAAATCTTGGGTATTCATCTGAATACAGGTGCATACCCCCAGCGCCGCCGGTGCTACAAGCTTCATATTTAAAAGAGCATGCTATGTTACCCCCTCTTGTTGATATGTCTTGTGATGATGCTTGTGCTACTAACTCTACTTCTTGTGAAGCATCTATCTTGAAGGAGAATAATGTTGAGCTAAGGGCTCAACTTGAATTTCTAACTAGCAATTATGGAAAATTGGAAGAAAATCATGGAAAGCTTTCTAGCTCCCATGAGGATCTTCTAGCCTCCCATGATAGGCTATAGCTCATGAGGCTATCATATCAAAGTCTACACCTTGTAAGCCTCATGTGGATACTAGCACTACTACTCAAAATGCTATATTGCCATGTGCTAGTCCTAGTAATTCATCCACTTATAGTATTGCTAAATCTTGTGATGAATTATCTTCCTTGCCTTGTTGCTCAAACAATGAAGGCTCTACTTCCTCTAGTACTTGTGTTGTTACTAACCATGTAGTGGAAATCAAAGAGCTCAAGGCCCAAGTCACTTCTTTGAAGAACGACTTGGTAAAGGGTCATGAAGGGAAATGCAAACTTGACACGATGTTGAGTGTGCAACAATCCCCCAATGACAAGAGTGAACTTGGATTCAAATCCAACAACAAGAACAAGTCCATGAACAACAAGAAGAAGAAGGGCCAAGTACAAGTCAAAGACCCGGCCAAGATTGTTTGCTTCAAGTGCAATATTGAAGGGCACCATGTTAGATCTTGCCCTTTGTAGAAGAAGGAAAAAGGGAAGTGGCCTCTATCTCAAACTCATATTCAACCTCAAGTTGAAGAAATGCCACTTCCCAAGAAGAATCAAGCCAATGCTCCCATTGTGGAGAAATCTAGTGAGAATAAGGATAAGAAAAGAACTTGCTACATATGCCGCGAGAAGAGCCACATATCCTCCTTTTGCACTATTGGTACCTCATCCAACTCTATCACCATTAATGATGTTTATTCTCTTCATAAGGATGATGGTGGCAATGTGTTTGCCAAATTTGTTGGTGCTCAAAGTGGTGTCAAGAAGATAACCATTTGGGTTGCCAAACCTATTGTGACTAACCTCTTAGGACCCAACCTAGTTGGGGACCAACAATCCAAAACTTGATCAATAGATGCTTGTTGGAGGGCATTGGAGACTTGGCTACATCATGAAGAATTAAGGGGTCTTCATCATTTATATTATCTCAAGCCAAGTCTTTTGCTTATCTTGCTTCTATCATATATTCAATGTTCCTCCTTGCGGTAACATGTTCTCAACTCATTTATATTGAAAGTTACTCGCCCCTTTGCATGTGTTAGTTTTGTTCCTAGCATGTGTTTGTATATGTTGTGCTTCCTACTTTCTTTTCATGAGAAATCATATCTATGCATGTTGGGTTGCACACCATGTATTTGTGTTTGTGTTGGAGCCTCTTTGCATCTTGTTGTATCTTATATGGCTCTTATGAGCGATTAATGGACTATCCCATTTTGGGGGAGTGATATTCCTTTGGGAATTTCATAATCCTAACAATGTGTGTACATGAGGAATATCACTTAGAATTGATATTGCAAGATTATTTAGTCTCTGTGTGGTATGCCATCTTCATGAGAAATTCAAATTATAATTTCCATTAATATCTCTAGTTGGATCTTATTTGCCTCTTGTGAAAATAAATTCCTTATCACATTATGGGGGAGTAATAAGCTTTGTGCATATTACAAGCCTAGAAAATGTGAACACTTGAGGTTGTGTCACATAGAATTGATAGCGTAAAATATCTCTTTCCTATGTGGCATGTTTGCTCAAACAAGTTCTAATTTGTTCAAGTGGCTTCATTGCTAATATCTTTGTGGATCTTTTTCGGGAAAGTTTGTCTTGGCATGTTTTTTCACAACATGTCCCTCAATACATTTTTGGAAAACCATGTGCTTCAAGTCATACTATTAATTGCTTTGCATGTTGGTATGAATACTATTAATTGCTTTGCATGTTGGTATGACTAATTGAAGCTACCAAGAAACTCTCTTTGCATGATGGTTAAATCTTATCTTTTACCATATGCTTTATTTGTTGTAAATGTGATCTTACATATACTTACAAACTACCACCGGGAAATATTTCCTAATACCTCTTGTCCTAGGACAATTGGCAATCTGTTATGAGGTAAATATTTATTGGTCATATTTACATTGGCTCTTGTGTTTAATTCCCTTATTTAAATGCCATGAATTTGTTGTGCTTTAACTCCCATGTGTCTTCCTTGCATCTTATGGATCTAATTTGTCTATTCAACTTTCTTAGCATTTTAGTAGATATAGGTAGCGTGATGATCCTATTTTTTGTGCATCTTGTATTCATATGCAAAATCCTAGATAATGCACTAATCTTGGGGGAGCTCTCCTACATTTGTTAGAATGCTTGACATCTCTTGATCATTATCAAAAATTTGGTTTTGGGAGACATAAATTTATTTTTGGTACTTTGTGCCATCATAAAAAGTGTTGAGGGTTTGGTTTATTTGTTGTAACCTTGCTCTCTTGGGAGTTCGTTATCTCATTCCTTTGTGTTTAGGTTTAATTAGCTTCTTATAATGAGATAAGTCTTTGGAGTCAATCTTGTGTTGATTTGATTCTTTGATATAATTTGGACAACCATTGTCTCTTGATTTATTTGGTGTTTTGTTCAAATTGTATCTTCATTTGGTTCTTGAAAGTATTGTGCATGCATATTTAATATATGTATATCTTATTGCATGTGTTACTTTCTTTGATCCAATATATAGGGTAAACTACATCAAATGCTAAGTTGTTTAAGATGTGCATGAAAGTCAATTTCATATCTATATGCACATATTTTTGTGGAGTTTGTCCTATATGTTGTAGTGTATCTAATTACTTTGGACCCAATTAGTTTGGGAACCATTTTGTACTTAATTTTGTTTTAGGTACAAGGAGATACATTGGATGCTTGTCTCACACTTAGGAAGATGTGGTGACTCAATGGTAACATGAGGCAAGCTAGGATGGTCAACGAACACATATCTACTACATCCACACCAATGCTATCTCGGTAACAAGTATCTTCTCATGCATATTTTTCTAGCATCCAACCATGTGGTTGCATCTTGGCATGAATCTCTTGATTTCCAAATATTGTGCTTCTTGCAAAAGTCTTAATGAAACCTCTTTATTGTGAATGTGAGTAATTTGAGATGAGTGCATTCCTTGGGAAGTATTTTAAATCATGCTCATGATTCATCCATCCCAACTATGCCTATCTAGCAATTTTATTGCATATCAATTCCTCAAGGCTCTCACGTGTGCAATATAGATGAAAGTGCAAATCTAGTTATTTCTTTTGGTATCCTCGTTTGTGATACTTGTTGCCTTTCTCAAATGCATCCCAACTATCTTCTATCCCTTGTTGATATTTGTGATGTATTTTAGATGTTTGTGGTTGAACTTCATGAATGTACAACAATGAGATAAAATTGAACCTTTGGCCATGCTATTAAGCAAATATTCTTATTGGTATATTGCATGACTTCATTTTGGATATCATGCTATATTTCTTGCGTATCTATTTTGTGTGTACATGTTTCTTTGTGGATAAAAATCTTAGTGATTTTGTCCACTTAGTGAAACATATACACATAAGAGATGATACATCTTCATTTGATATCTTATTTTTTTGTTGTGTGTTGATTGGTCATGCTAAGCAATATAATTCATTGAAGACTATGATGATGCTTTTTGCTCATCCTTGTAATAGTCTTATAATATGCATTATCATGCCTTTCACATATCCTCTTGGTTGAGCCTTTTATTATGGTGACCTTTACTTGTTGCTCAACCATTTGTTTGTTGCAAGTGTTAAGCTTAATTTTCTATCTATGGGCTATTGCGAATGTTTGTGTTTTAAATAGTAATGATGGAGTAAGGATTCCATGTTATGCATATTGTATTCAAATGCAACATTTTAATTTATGCATGTACCTTGGGGATCTTTCTCATTTTATTTAAGGCACTATTTTGTGGTGATCATTAGAGCTTGATTCACTTGGTATCTTTTTTAATGATATTATGGGAGTGATGATTCCATGTTTGTGCACTTTATACTCCAATGCAAATTGTCTAGTTTTGTGCACAAACCTTGGGGAGCTTCCTCATATTATTTAGAGCAATCTTCTTGATCTTATCATAATATCTATCTTTCCTTTGGTATCTTCTTCATGGTTCATTTGGTTGCTTGCTTCATTTGTTGAAGCTTCTTGACTTTGTTATCTTTTTGCAATGTTTGATCCTATCTATAGTGTGATTCCTTCCGAATATTTGTTATTGGATACGTGCATTTGATTCCACTCAAATTATGAGAAATGCACACGCTATGGAGGAACTCTCACTATATTGGCCTTCTAAATTTTTCACCCATTTCGGAAATTGGTGCCAATGGGGGAGAAGTTTGGAGGGCTTAAGGGAATTTGGTTATGTCTTTTCTTTGTGCTTAAGCATGTTCCTTTATTGCATTTCATCTTGTTGCTTTGCCTAGCTGAATATTTAGAGGAAACTCAACTAGGCTTTGAATGCCAATATATGCAATGAAAGTCAAGGTCATTCACACATGCATATATTATGGGGGAGTTAGCTCTATATATTCAACCTGTTTGTTACTTAAATTCCTTATAAACCCTCTCAAAGAGATTGTCATCAATTACCAAAATGGGGGAGATTGAAAGTGCATGGAGCCCCCATGTGTGGTTTTGGTAATTAATGACAATCCCTATGGACTAATGTGTGCATTGAGTTATATTTGTAAGATTTGTCCATAGGCAATGCTTGAACCATATGTTGGCTTCAAGGTTGCAATAAGAAGTAATTGATGAAGGATATCAAATATCAAGTATGTCCTGAAGATGAAGATGAATTGAGACCTCAAGTTACTTCAAGACATCAACATGATGAAGAATGAAAAAATGAAGTGCAAGTTCAAGATGAGCTAACTCGGAGAGATCATATGATTGAATCTTGCCATCCATATGGTGATCATGGATATGTAAAGATGCGTCGAAGAAGAAGCTCTCCCGTAGTGGAGTATGGGGGAGAGCTCTCCCATAGTGGAGTATGGGGGAGCATTTCACATGACTTCATCAAGCAAGCACAATCAAGAAAGGCGTTCCATCTTGTTGCGGTCAAGACCGTCATCATCAAGCTCAAGTGGAATGCGCAAGGTTAAGGTTTTCTCCTGATAGGGTTTCATTCTCATCGGTCTCATGGTGTAGTTGGAGACCGGTTTATAGTTTTGTTGCCGTACTATCAAGAGGGCTCTCTAGTGAGTAACTCGATCGTATCCTTCGGAGAGCTCAAACCTTTGCATCCTTACACAATATTTCTTGGTTGTTATTTGGATCTTATCCATGTGATGTTTTAGTGCCTGTTCTTATTATCATGACAAGCTCTAGTTCATCGAAATGGATTTCGGGTTTATCACTTGTTGCGTTTTCGATATCGGCGATTTTCCCGGTTTCTCGTATTGAGAGGTTTCACTCTAAAAATAATAGAAAATCATCCCCACCTAGTTTCCATATTTTCACTCTTTGTTGGGGTAGCTTTTGTTGTCCTCTTTCCAACAAAATTGGTTTCATGTCGATCGGAGTTTCCAAACTCTAGTTATTGATTTTCTAAGTTTGCCCAAAGAGAGAAGTTTGGGCTGAGCGGTAGTACCGCCCGAGCACGACCGGTAGTACCGCCCGTGCACGGCCGGTAGTACCGCCCGAGGTACCGCCCGTGGTACCGGAAAAGAGGCCAAGCCTCACAGATGGTTTCCAGGGAGTTTGGGGCGCTCGGCGGTACCCCGGCCGGTACCTCGGCCGGAGGCTCCGGCCTCCCCCTCCCGGCCCGAAGCTCCTTCGCCTCGCTCTCCCTCACGCGCGCAGCACACACGGGCGGTAGTACCGCCCCTAGCTGGCCGGTACTACCGGCCCCAAGTCGAGGCAGCCCGAACGGGCAGAAATTTGGGGGCCTCCCTTTTAAGTCTTTCTCTCCCATCTTTCTTGAGGTGCTCCTTCTTCCTCCTCTCTCTCAAGCCTCTCTCCTCCATTGTTGTTGACATTTTGAAGCTTGAGATCTTTCTCCCCTTCCCATGATTCTTGCATCTATTTGAGAGAAAGATTGAGGGGATCTAGATCCACACTTTAACCAAACCAAATCATCTCCTTGTGAGTGAATCTTTGGGATCTAGATCTTGGATAATTTTGTGTTTTCCTCTTTGTTCTTCCTCTCTTATTCCCCCAATAGCTTTTGTAGCTTTGTTGGAATTTGAGAGAGAAGGACTTGAGCATCTTTGTGGTGTTCTTGCCATTGCATTTGGTGCATCGGTTTGAGTTCTCCACGGTGATTCGTGGTGGTGAAAGCAAGAATGTTGTTACTCTTGGGTTCTTGGAACCCTAGACGGATTCTAGGCTTTTGTGGCGATTTGTTGGGAACCTCCAATTAAGTTGTGGATGTGTGCCCCAATTTTTGTGTAAGGCCCAGTTTCCGCCTCGAAGGAAATCCCTTAGTGGAACCGTGACCTAGGCCTTTGTGGCGAGAGTCACCGGAGAATAAGGTGATGCGCCTTCGTGGCGTTCGGTGTGCGGTGTGAGTATCGCATCTTGGGGTGAGGCCTTTGTGGCGTTGGTGTGCATCGAGCAACCACACCTCAAGGTGAGCCTCTTGTGGCGTTCGGAAGCACTAAGCCACCGCACCTCTCCAACGGAGATTAGCACTCGCAAGAGTGTGAACTTGGGATAAATCTCCGTCTCTCGTGTGCCTCGGTTATGTCTATACCCGAGCTCTTTACTTATGCACTTTACCTTATGATAGTCATCGTGCTTGAAGTTATATATCTTGCTATCACATAGTTGCTTGTATTGCTTAGCATAAGTTGTTGATGCACATAGGTGAACCATATTATATAGGCTTTGGGATTGACAAAGTAAATGCTACTTTTATTCCGCATTTGTTAAGCTCATCTCGTAAAAGTTTAAATCGTCTATTCAACCCCCCCCCCCCTCTAGGCGACATCCGTGTCCTTTCAGTGTGATATGTATAAAAAGACAAAAAATATGTTGTACGTAGTCGTGTTAGGACATCAAAATTTGTCTTTTTACAGGAGCCACATAATTCTTTTTTTCTTTTTTAAAAAATTTGTGTACCAACATAAAATGTCTAGATGTACATGTAAAAATTTAGTTTAGAATTTTTTGACACTTCAAAATGTAGATTCACACAATAAGAGCAAATGCTCCTACGAGCCCAAAGTGCATTTCCCGCTGCTCTATCTTTGTTTGTAATTAGAATTTGTACAAAATAGTATTAGTGAAAGCATAAGAGATGATAAAGAGGTTGGCTCGTCTATTCCATTAGAACATCTCCAGTCGCGTCCCCCAAATAACGTTTGGGGGACGACGGACAAGAAATGAAGAAAAATGCGTTCCAGTCACGTCCCCCAAAGCTAAATAGCGCCTCATTTTATGTCCGGCGTCCCCGGTACATAGAGTCTCTACCGGGAACGCCAGACACAAAAAACAGCGTCCGGACTATGCATGCAGCCCCTACTCCCCACATGTCATTCTCTTTCCCCACATTTTCTCTCACCTACTTTTCTCAAATGGGATGGCTGGAAAGGGCCTCTTTTTTTACATATTTTTAGTCTCTTTTTGTCCGACGCTGTCTCCAAACGAGCCTCAAATCATCATGCCGGACGTTTTTTGAGGGACGCGACTGGAGATGATCTTATATCCTAAACCACGGCATCATTTATATCCAGACAAGAAGCATAGAACCACTGACGTTAGAGGGAACTACTTGATCATAACTACACAATAGAGCAAGGATTGCAGATATCATCTTTACTGAACAGAACAAGAGTAAGCTCCTTCCCAAATAAAAGAACAGGAGGATTGCTCTTCCAAAACAAGAGCAAGGCTCCTTCAACAATAAAAGAACTGGGGAATTGCTCTTCAAAATGTACTGCAGACAAACAAGCCAGAAAATATAAAATTATTAGCGTGAACATCCACGGTAAGTTTGGAGTAACTACTAACATCTGAACTCAATTGTGTTCATATCGAGAAGCAGAATGGTGGAACGTATTGGCAATGGGCCATCCAGGATTCTTCCGTGTGCTCTTACCTGCATTCTACTGTATTTGACAGTTAGCCATAGCAGGATAAGCCATATACCAGCAACCAGGACACAAGTGTGGTAAGTGGTTTAGCATACGGCCACTAAAGTAAAATTATCGGAAGACGTTTAAAATACAGCAAAATGAGTAAAATCATGTAAGTAATGTTGAGGTTCCCTTTGCAGGCAAATGAATACAGATCTGTTAACAGAAAATGAATAGCAGTTATTTTCATAGTATGGATATAAGCCTGTATCGATTTGTATCTTGACAGCACGAATACACACAATACGATTACATACAGATAATTGCACTCAGACAATTTAATCTGATAAGGCAACAAACCTCAGGCCCAGATTATAGAAATACTCCATGACAGTTTTGGCAAAGTTTTTTGCAGGTGGCATAATTTGACATAAAACTGTGTAGCGAAGTTTAATATATTAAATCAATCAACTTAAAAGTTCTGATCTGGGAAAACTGATCTAGGCTGTAGCAGGTTTTGCAATGAGGAAGTATTAAAGCAGATAACCATTCTTCTGATCAGTGAGATCTCTGTGCTTCATACTTCACAAGACAAAAGAAGCAACCTTTGGTATCCTGTCTTTTATTGCAAGCAATGTTTGAAAACTCTCTGGATACATAGAACAATGAGACTTACAAGTTCCTTTTCAAAAGTGCTTAGTTGCTTACATTATCAATTGGCACTGGTGCTTCTTCCACCTTCTCAACTCCAGCCACAACTGGATCTTGAGCTTCTTCAATATTCTCAACTCCAGCCACAACTGGATCTTGTGCTTTATCCATGTTATCAATTCCAGCCACAGCTGGAACTAGTGCTTCTTCCGTATTCCCAACTCCAGCCCCAACCCTCGCCTCAGATCCAGTGGTCTCCATGTAGCGGAAATCTGGATAGTTCCTGCTGTTCAATGAGTGCAACCAGAGAGCTACAGCTCCCTCCTTGTGTTCCATTGCAGCAATATGAGGGAATATGTACTTGATCTTGAAATCTTCAGCATCCTCAGCATAGGGTTCAATTGAAACTGCCTCATGTGTATCCTTCCATTTCATGTTATATGAGGTGAACATACATTCATCTAGGTGCAGTCCAACCTCAGGTGCAGTAGGCACATTAAGTCTGATATCCCTGTAAGACGAAAATGGCACAATCAAAAGAGTCAGCACGCAAATATAAACTGAACAGAGTGTGTCACTGAGTCAGATGATAAGAGTTTAAGAGCTTTACTTGCGGAATGCTACATCATATATTGACTCGGGTGCACAGTTCCTCATCACTGCTACAGCAAGGCCTACCATCTTCCGGATTTGATGAAGCATGAAACTCTGCCCGACAACCTCGCATCTGACAAAATCAATCCCATCAAGGCTAACAACACGATCAGCAGTGAATGAAATGATGAACCTCTTGGCTGCAGGATCCTCAGCCTTAGTTCTTGTAGTGAAGTTGTGGAAATTGCGGGTTCCAACATAATGCTTGAGGATCCTACTAAACTTCTCTTTCACTTCATTAGTGTAAGCAAATGTGCTTTGGGGACTTTCTTCTCCATTTCCCTTCTGAATATCCATAGCTTGCACATTCTCCTCCTCACTGACCACAGGCTCAGAATTATGCTCCTTCTCAGCTACAACTGAAGCAGCAACACTGACTGAACCTGCGGTCGAATCAGAACAGATAGTCTCACTGGTGTTGGTTGGTAAAGCTTCGGAATGGAAAGTACTGCCAGCTTGTTCAATATCAAACTTTTCTGCACCATTTGATCCAGGTTCAGCATTCTGAGCTGCTGTTCCATTACCAGAGCTAGCTGAAACAGAAATTGCACTCCCGTTTGATCCTACTTCTCCATGAGCTGGCACAGTTTCCCCTCCCGAAGCATCAAGAACCTTCTCCTCCTCAGGGTTGGGCAACTTCCCCTCCCGGCCCATAATATCTGGCACCTTCCTGCCCCTCTCCGAGCACTCCAAGCACTTGGCAAGTTCGTTGCCACTCCCCGCGCTCGCCTTGACAGCCTCGCGGTCGGGGTGGGCGCTGGGGTCGAGCGCCAACATGGGGAGCAGATACACATACCTCCGGCGGTCGCAGAACTTCTTGGCGCTGAACGAGTTGGTGACGCGCACATAGCCGAAGGCCCGGATCTGTGGCGCGAGCTTGGCATTTAGGCGCTCGATGAATCCCGGCGGGTCGACGTAGAAGCGGCCGGAGACAACTTGCGCCGCGGCGCTCACGCCCTTGTCGGTGCGCGCGGCGCGTGCCCACTCGTACCGGGCGGGCGCGGCACGCTCGGCTTCGGGGACGGCGCCCGCCTGGTAGAGCGCCTCCTCGAGATCGCCCTCGATGGTGCGGGCGCCCGGATTCTTCTGCATACCCTGGTATCCCGCGCCGAGGTAGGCCAGGAGGATGGCCACCTTGCGGCGCTTGTAGCGGCGGCGAGCCTGCCCGGGATCCGCGCCGGCGGCGGAGAGCGAGGTGGGCTCGGGGTCGGGGTCGGAGGAGGAGGACATCTTGGGCCGCTTCGGATGGGGCGGGGAGGGCGGCGGCGAGGCGGCGGCCATCGGAGAGGAGGGGTTTTACAAGGTTAGGGTTTGGGTGCGGATCGGCAAAAGGATGGCCGCCGAATCCAATCGTAGGGGAATGCGTGCTACAGTGCTGCAAAGAAATGCCAAGTTGTTTTCTACGCGAGAGAAAATCGGACAAATGTAAAGAAAATAAAATAGTTCGTACCATACTATTTTTTCAGTTATTTGGTTTAAAAAGAGTCCACTTTTAATCAATTTATTTTCAAATAATTTCATATTTTAAAAACAGAGTCTCCCGATTGGATTTTATTTAGGAAACCACATGATACAAGGTTTACTGAGAGTTACACAAAATACACACTCACAGAATTTTGAACTTATATGTTCATGCTATGCCTCTCACGCCAAACTAGCTCCCACTACTGGCAACAAAGTTTAACCTTGGGAGCGGGTAATGCTTACACCATCTTCGTCCATCGATCTTAGAGAATTAACCCTTTAATTGCCAGAAAGCATGACAGTCGTCGTCTCCTAATCATCATCATCTTCAGTCATCACCCAAGGAACGAGATCCTCCTTGTCAATCTGCTTGACCACCATCTTATGTACAACCCCATCGATTTCTCTCTACTAGGTTCCAGCCACATCAACAGTGGAGCTTGACATGTCAGGCATTCCAATGCATCATTCACACATTTTAGTCTTTTTTATCTCCTTTTGAACATAGGATCGCCCATTGCACAAGGGTATAACCTATTTCCTAGAGAAAAACATGTATGCCAATCTAACTAGATCTGTTAAAACAAATATCATCCCTAAGTTTCCACGATAACAATAGTGCAACAATATGCACAATATTAGGAGTTCTGTGAGTTTTCTTACAAATTCGTAAGCTAGCAACCGACAAGAAATTAACTTGCTCAGGGACCCCGGTCAGAGTAGCAATGGTCATCCACAATTCCTTAGTCACTACACACTCAAAGAATAAATGCATTTTAACAAGACTCTGGCTCCATGTAGAAAACACATGTCACATCATGTACATGCATGTTGCTATTTATGCAAATTATCTCTAGTGGGTAGTTTTATATTAATTATAGGCCAGATAAAAACATGCAACCTAGGAGGCACATGTAACTTCCACACAACACGAACATGCACAAGGACAACCCCTCGAAAAATTAATAGCAACATAGAAAGAGATAACATAATAGGTTTATTTGGACTCCAACTTCCAAATAGGTGAGTCCTTCTCCGTATTCACTTGGAGGGATTCAATTACACTAACCAACTTATATCATGTATTCATGAGATTCTTGTTCATAGCCCTCCCAAAGAAGATCATAAGTTGCCTGTCATTCCAAGACCTCAGAGATTGTTACATGCTCATTTGCTATAACATATAGATCCCATAATTTGATGGCCAGATTACATTTACCAAACCAATGATCTTCCCAGAGCTTTGTTTTTCTACCATTTTCTACTTTTGATACCCTAGCTTAGCTTCTCCGGTTACCCACATAACTCTTTTCTAGAAAGGGGAGAGACTAGTGTCACGGCAGGCAAACATATTTGGTTGATTAGTCTTATACTTATAGTCAATAGTTTTCTTCCAATGTTTATTAGTATCTAAATGATACCTCTTAACGTAAGAAGCAAGAAGGCATAAATACATTTCAGCTAAGTTTGGATCCCAAAACCACCATATTCATTTTTCTGGGTCAACAAAACCCAATTAGCCTAGTGATAATTATGGCGTCTTCATCATTATCCCAGAAATAATGTGCAATTTGCGAATTAATTAAATTAATTTTCCCAAGCTTACAACACAAAATTTGTGCAAAAAATTGAGCCCCCTTGCCTCTACATTAATGGGATCCAAATCCCATTTATGGAAAATTGAGCCTCATCCCAGACATTTGCTCAAAGCAAGAGAACAACCACTTCAAATCCATAACACGACCTAAATTTTTTATCAAGAAAAATCAAAGTATCATCAACATACTGCATAATGATAATACATGTAGGTCAAAAAGACCTAAAAATACCAGAAAGTTGGCCATTTCCAACTGATTTAATAAGCATTCTAGAGAACACATCTACCACAAAGTTGAACAAAATTGGAGAAGCATGGTCTCCCAACCTAACACCTCTGATAGCTTCAAAGAAGGCATTGTTTGTGAATAACTTCATATTCGAAATGTCCTATTTTCAAACATGTGTTGTTGGCACAATATTTTTTTCAGTTCTTTCTTGTGTTGTGTATACTACAATATCGCGTGATATGCCCACGAAGAAATGTTGTGTGCTATAAATAGGGTTCTACCTTTGTTCCATGTCAACATACATTTTGTGTTATAAAACTTAAAAATGCGTGAAATATGTATTGTATACATGTATACATTAGTTTATGTGCTATTATGTTCTCTAGATGTCAATAGACACATATGTATAATATCCATGAAAAAAATCCATAAAACATTGGATTACTAGCATTACAATACGATAATTACGGGATAATATCCTTGCGATGGAGAAGTTCATTTTCTTAGATGCAATCACCTTTTGATAATAGGATTCAATTTCTTTTGAGTAATTTCTTGAGGAAAAAACTCACTTTGCAACTCAGCTATTCAATTTTATGCAACTTTAAACTTGGTAATGTGCAATGTTCAAAAGTTGATTTTTGTGTAAATGATAAATAAGAATTTAATCACAACGAGGTGCATTGTGTGAATATATTAGTTTAAACCCACAATAATATTATATGATGGCAAATCCGTTAAAAAATAGTGCTCTTTTTGTGAACTTCCTTTTCTTATTTTACGTGAATTGTAGAAGTTCGTTGGGAGCGACTAGTCTTTGAAGATTTTTTTTGTGTGAGAAAAATCATACCACAAAACTTGACAAGTTTGTGATATGATGGCACTTCATCTGCAATTAGACTTTTGCTTTTAGAAAAGCGAGGGTATTCTCTAGAGCAAGTGAATTATCCTTAAGTGTTCACTTTAGCCAAACTGTGAAATATATGTCTTTAGCTGGGTTAGAAACAATTGGTGCATGTTGTATGTGTGTCAATTGTTTTGTTTAGTATCACATCAAAAAATCTCATCTTGTGACTGGGCCAATGAGGTAGCTAGTAAGATTTAACGAGGCACATCAATTGCTAGTTGGCAACTATTTCGAGACCCCCTCATCAACCCATTTGGTCGCTGGGATTCCTACAAGAGTTCCCTCTAACGAGGGTAAATCCCACAATTTCAATTCCAGTTTTCTAAAAAATAGAAAACAAGCGATCAACCATAAAAAAAAAATCTCTAGTCTCATCATCATCATATCAATTTCTCAACCATCGCCGTACCCATTGGATTTCCATCAGTCTTAGCATGAACAAATAGCTTTTTGGTAAAATCTCGTCGCATTTCATCACTTGAGCATTAGCTCAAAGACCTCGCTGAGCATGTGCGCAACAAGTCAATAACCAGCGGCCATGAACCAGAAGGACTCGTCTTGTCTCATTTACTCCTAATCTAAGAAGCCGTCTAGTTCTCAATGTGGCTCAAATTGGTGTTTTTTGGGATCGACGTTGCCTACCCACGAAGAACAAGAACGGTTAATTTCAACCAGTGCACATAAATTCAAAGTTATTTTAATTCTTCACCAGAGGCGTCAACTCAACATTTTTCACATTGTCACAATGTGTTTTTCGCAAGGGGTAGAAAAAATTGATTATTCCATTGATATATCTAGACAATAAAGATTTTCTCATTGGTTTTAATGAGAAAACGTCTCAAGCATGCTAGATTTGTCAAGCACATCCTCTACGAGTGCGTCATGGCTCATAATTTCCACATCTGTGTGTGAACAGGCGGCATCCGCATGATGCCCGATGGATTGCTGCGAAGACGTCCCAAACCTCCGCGTCTGGAACTTATGGAAGCATAGGAGCGTTGTCTTCCGTGAGCAGCGCTCGAGTCCGCCTCTTCTACTCTAGATATGTCACGATAACGCTCTTCTGGCGAGCTCGCCTCCCACAAGCCGACCAAGTTTCTGCGGATGGATTGGTCTATCCCGTATCCTAAGCCTCCTTCTCCTATGTAATCTTTGAAACCTTTGTTGTGGCTTCAAGGCCTTTTTGAATTTAGGCAGGGATTATATCCCCTCGTGACCTTTCAAAAAAGAAGAAGACAAAGCTTACACAAACAAGGTAGAAAGAATTGATGATCAAGTGCGCATGACTAGACTCTTGCGACAAACCCAAACCCGCCCCTAGGCTTAGATAAATGGCGTAATGAGCGTCTAGACTCGATGGACCATCGGCGGTGGCAGCGCGGACTGATACGTCTCCGACGTATCGATAATTTCTTATGTTTCATGCCACATTATTGATGTTATCTACATGTTTTATGCACACTTTATGTCATATTCGTGCATTTTCTGGAACTAACCTATTAACAAGATGCCGAAGTGCCGCTTGTTGTTTTCTCGCTGTTTTTGGTTTCAGAAATCCTAGTAACGAAATATTCTCGGAATTGGACGAAATCAACGCCCAGGGTCCTATTTTGCCACGTAGCTTCCAGAAGTCCGAAGAGGAGACGAAGTGGGGCCACGAGGCAGCCAGAGCATAGGGCGGCGCGGCCCCTGCCCTGGCCGCGCGGCCCTGTCATCTGGGGCCCTCGTGCCGCCTCTTGACCTGCCCTTCCGCCTACAAATAGCCTCCGTCGCGAAACCCCCAGTACCGAGAGCCACGATACGGAAAACCTTTCAGAGACGCCGCCGCCGCCGATCCCATCTCGGGGGATCCAGGAGATCGCCTCCGGCACCCCGCCGGAGAGGGGAATCATCTCCCGGAGGACTCTACGCCGCCATGGTCGCCTCCGGTGTGATGTGTGAGTAGTCTACCCCTGGACTATGGGTCCATAGCAGTAGCTAGATGGTTGTCTTCTCCCCATTGTGCTATCATTGTCGGATCTTGTGAGCTGCCTAACATGATCAAGATCATCTATCTGTAATTCTATATGTTGCGTTTGTTGGGATCCGATGAATAGAGAATACTTGTTATGTTGATTATCAAAGTTATATCTATATGTTGTTTATGATCTTGCATGCTCTCCGTTATTAGTAGATGCTCTGGCCAAGTTGATGCTAGTAACTCCAAGAGGGAGTATTTATGCTCGATAGTGGGTTCATGTCTCCGTGAATCTGGAGGGGTGACAAGAACCTCTAAGGTTATGGATGTCCTGTTGCCACTAGGGATAAAACATTGGTGCTATGTTCAAGGATGTAGTCACTAATTACATTACGCGCAATACTTAATGCAATTGTCCGTTGTTAGCAACTTAATACCGGAGGGGGTTCGGATGATAACCTCGAAGGTGGACTTTTTAGGCATAGATGCGGTTGGATGGCGGTCTATGTACTTTGTCGTAATGCCCAATTAAATCTCACTATACTCATCATGATATGTATGTGCATGGTCATGCCCTCTTTATTTTTCAATTGCCCAACTGTAATTTGTTCACCCAACATGCTGTTTATCTTATGGGAGAGACACCTCTAGTGAACTGTGGACCCCGGTCCAATTCTCTTTGCTGAAATACAATCTACTGCAATACTTGTTCTACTGTTTTCTGCAAACAATCATCTTCCACACAATACGGTTAATCCTTTGTTACAGCAAGCCGGTGAGATTGACAACCTCACTGTTTTGTTGGGGCAAAGTACTTTGGTTGTGTTGTGCAGGTTCCACGTTGGCGCCGGAATCCCTGGTGTTGCGCCGCACTATATCCCGCCGCCATCAACCTTCAACGTGCTTCTTGGCTCCTACTGGTTCGATAACCTTGGTTTCATACTGAGGGAAACTTGCCGCTGTACGCATCACACCTTCCTCTTGGGTTCCCAACGGACGCGTGTTGAACGCGTATCAAGCAGCTTTTTCTGGCGCCGTTGCCGGGGAGATCAAGACACGCTGCAAGGGGAGTCTCCACTTCTCAATCTCTTTACTTTGTTTTTGTCTTGCTTAGTTTTATTTACTACTTTGTTTGCTGCACTAAATCAAAATACAAAAAAATTAGTTGCTAGTTTTACTTTATTTGCTATCTTGTTTGCTATATCAAAAACACAAAAAAATTAGTTACTTGCATTTACTTTATCTAGTTTGCTTTATTTACTGTTGCTAAAATGGCCAACCCTGAAAATACTAAGTTGTGTGATTTCACAACCACAAATAATAATGATTTCTTATGCACACCTATTGCTCCACCTGCTACTACAGCAGAATTCTTTGAAATTAAACCTGCTTTTTACTAAATCTTGTTATGAGAGAGCAATTTTCTGGTGTTAGTTCTGATGATGCTGCTGCCCATCTTAATAATTTTGTTAAACTATGTGAAATGCAAAAATATAAAGATGTAGATGGTGACATTATAAAATTAAAATTGTTCCCTTTCTCATTAAGAGGAAGAGCTAAAGATTGGTTGCTATCTCTCGCCTAAGAATAGTATTGATTCATGGACTAAATGCAAGGATGCTTTTATTGGTAGATATTATCCCCCTGCTAAAATTATATCTTTGAGGAGTAGCATAATGAATTTTAAACAATTAGATACTGAACATGTTTCTCAAGCTTGGGAAAGAATGAAATCTTTGGTTAAAAATTGCCCAACCCATGGACTGACTACTTGGATGATCATCCAAACCTTCTATGCAGGACTAAATTTTTCTTCACGGAATTTATTGGATTCAGCTGCTGGAGGTACCTTTATGTCCATCACTCTTGGTGAAGCAACAAAGCTTCTTGATAATATGATGATCAACTACTCTGAATGGCACACGGAAAGAGCTCCACAAGGTAAGAAGGTAAATTCTGTCGAAGAAACCTCTTCCTTGAGTGATAAGATTGATGCTATTATGTCTATGCTTGTGAATGATAGGACTAATATTGATCCTAATAATGTTCCATTAGCTTCATTGGTTGCACAAGAAGAACATGTTGATGTGAACTTCATTAAAAATAATAATTTCAACAACAATGCTTACCGGAACAATTCTAGTAACAACTATAGGCCATATCCTTATAATAATGGCAACGGCTATGGTAATTCTTATGGGAATCCTTACAACAATAATAGGAGTTCACCCCTGGACTTGAAGCCATGCTTAAAGAATTTATTAGTACACAAACTGCTTTTAACAAATCTGTTGAAGAAAAGCTTGGGAAAATTGATATACTTGCTTCTAAAGTCGATAGTCTTGCTGCTGATGTTGATCTTTTGAATTCGAAAGTTTTGCCTAATGGAAATCATCATGACAAAATTACTACTACAGCAAATGCTATCCAAGTTAGAATTAATGAGAATATAAGATTAATGGCTGAACTGCGTGCTAGGTGGGATAGAGAAGAAAATGAAAAACTAGCTAAAGAGAAGAATGTAGCTAAAGTTTGGACCATTACCACCACTAGTAATGCTAATGCTACACATGTTGCTGCACCTCCTACTATTAATAATAAAAGAATTGGTGTTAGCAATTTTTCCACTTCTAATGCAAAGCGCGAGAACTGCCCGAAACTCGCTAAAACTCGTCGAAACCGCCTGTGATAAAGTCGCTGAAATTTTTTCCAACATTGGGGATGATGATCCCATTGCTTTAGATTATAATGGTTTGAATTTTGATGATTGCCACATCTCTGAAGTTATAAAGTTCTTGCAAAAACTTGCTAAAAGTCCTAATGCTAGTGCTATAAATTTGGCTTTCACGCAACATATTACAAATGCTCTCATAAAAGCTAGAGAAGAGAAACTAGAGCACGAAGCCTCTATTCCTAGAAAGCTAGAGGATGGTTGGGAGCCCATCATTAAGATGAAGGTTAAAGATTTTGATTGTAATGCTTTATGTGATCTTGGTGCAAGTATTTCGTTATGCCTAAGAAAATTTATAATATGCTTGACTTGCCACCGCCGAAAAATTGTTATTTGGATGTTAATCTTGCTGATCATTCTACAAAGAAACCTTTGGGGAAAGTTGATAATGTTCGCATTACCGTTAACAATAACCTTGTCCCCGTTGATTTTGTTGTCTTGGATATTGAATGCAATGCATCTTGTCCCATTATATTGGGAAGACCTTTTCTTCGAACCGTTGGTGCTACCATTGATATGAAGGAAGGTAATATAAAATATCAATTTCCTCTCAAGAAAGGTATGGAACACTTCCCTAGAAAGAGAATGAAGTTACCTTTTGATTCTATTATGAGAACAAATTATGATGTTGACACTTCGTCTCTCGATAATACTTGATACACACTTTCTGCGCCTAGCTGAAAGGCGTTAAAGAAAAGCGCTTACGGGAGACAACCCATGTTTTTACCTACAGTACTTTGTTTTTATTTTGTGTCTTGGAAGTAGTTTACTACTGTAGCAACCTCTCCTTATCTTAGTTTAGTGTTTTATTGTGCCAAGTTAAGCCGTTGATAGAAAAGTAAGTACTAGATTTGGATTACTGCGCAGTTCCAGCATTTCTTTGCTGTCACGAATCTGGGTCTACCTCCCTGTAGGTAGCTCAGAAAATTAAGCCAATTTACGTGCATGATCCTCAGATATGTACGCAACTTTCATTAAATTTGGGCATTTTCATTTGAGCAAGTCTGGTGCTATTTTAAAATTCGTCAATACGAACCGTTCGTTTTGACAGATTCTGCCTTTTATTTCGCATTGCCTCTTTTGCTATGTTGGATGAATTTCTTTGATCAATTAATGTCCAGTAGCTTTATGCAATATCCAGAAGTGTTAAGAATGATTGTGTCACCTCTGAATATGTTAATTTTTATTGTGCACTAACCCTCTAATGAGTTGTTTCGAGTTTGGTGTGGAGGAAGTTTTCAAGGATCAAGAGAGGAGTATGATGCAACATGATCAAGGAGAGTGAAAGCTCTAAGCTTGGGGATGCCCCGGTGGTTCACCCCTGCATATTCTAAGAAGACTCAAGCGTCTAAGCTTGGGGATGCCCAAGGCATCCCTTCTTCATCGACAACATTATCAAGTTCCTCCCCCGAAACTATATTTTTATTCCATCACATCTTATGTGCTTTGCTTGGAGCGTCGGTTTGTTTTTGTTTTTGTTTTGTTTGAATAAAATGGATCCTAGCATTCACTTTATGGGAGAGAGACACGCTCCGTTGTAGCATATGGACAAGTATGTCCTTGGTTTCTACTCATAGTATTCATGGCGAAGTTTCTCCTTCGTTAAATTGTTATATGGTTGGAATTGGAAAATGATACATGTAGTAATTGCTATAAATGTCTTGGGTAATGTGATACTTGGCAATTGTTGTGCTCATGATTAAGCTCTTGCATCATATGCTTTGCACCCATTAATTAAGAAATACATAGAGCATGCTAAAATTTGGTTTGCATATTTGGTCTCTCTACGGTCTAGATAATTTCTAGTATTGAGTTTGAACAACAAGGAAGACGGTGTAGAGTCTTATAATGTTTTCAATATGTCTTTTATGTGAGTTTTGCTGCACCGGTTCATCCTTGTGTTTGTTTCAAATAAGCCTTGCTAGCCTAAACCTTGTATCGAGAGGGAATACTTCTCATGCATCCAAAATACTTGAGCCAACCACTATGCCATTTGTGTCCACCATACCTACCTACTACATGGTATTTTCCGCCATTCCAAAGTAAATTGCTTGAGTGCTACCTTTAAAATTCCATCATCACCTTTGCAATATATAGCTCATGGGACAAATAGCTTAAAAACTATTGTGGTATTGAATATGTAATTATGCACTTTATCTCTTATTAAGTTGCTTGTTGTGCGATAACCATGTTCACCGGGGACGCCATCAACTACTCTTTGTTGAATTTCATGTGAGTTGCTATGCATGTCCGTCTTGTCTCGAAGTAAGAGAGATCTACCACCTTATGGTTAAGCATGCATATTGTTAGAGAAGAACATTGGGCCGCTAACTAAAGCCATGATCCATGGTGGAAGTTTCAGCTTTGGACATATATCCTCAATCTCAAATGAGAAAATTATTAATTGTTGTTACATGCTTATGCATAAAAGAGGAGTCCATTATCTCGTTGTCTATGTTGTCCCGGTATGGATGTCTAAGTTGAGAATAATCAATAGCGAAAAATCCAATGCGAGCTTTCTCCTTAGACCTTTGTACAAAGCGGCATAGAGGTACCCCTTTGTGACACTTGGTAAAAACATGTGCATTGTGATGATCCGGTAGTCCAAGCTAATTAGGACAAGGTGCGGGCACTATTAGTACACTATGCATGAGGCTTGCAACTTATAAGATATAATTTACATGATACATATGCTTTATTACTACCGTTGACAAAATTGTTTCATGTTTTCAAAATCAAAGCTCTAGCACAAATATAGCAATCGATGCTTTTCCTCTATGGAGGACCATTCTTTTACTTTCAACGTTGGGTCGAGCTCACCTATTTCTCTCCACCTCAAGAAGCAAACACTTGTGTGAACTGTGCATTGATTCCTACATATTTGCATATTGCACTTATTATATTACTCTATGTTGACAATATCCATGAGATATACATGTTATGAGTTGAAAGCAACCGCTGAAACTTAATCTTCTTTTGTGTTGCTTCAATGCCTTTACTTTGAATTATTGCTTTATGAGTTAACTCTTATGCGAGACTTATTGATGCTTGTCTTGAAGTGCTATTCATGAAAAGTCTTTGCTTTATGATTCACTTGTTTACTCATGTCATATACATTGTTTTGATCGCTGCATTCACTACATATGCTTTACAAATAGTATGATCAAGATTATGATGGCATGTCACTCCGAAATTATCCGTGTTATCGTTTTACCTCGCTCGGGACGAGCAGTAACTAAGCTTGGGGATGCTAATACGTCTCCGACGTATCGATAATTTCTTATGTTCCATGCCACATTATTGATGTTATCTACATGTTTTATGCACACTTTATGTCATATTCGTGCATTTTCTGGAACTAACCTATTAACAAGATGCCGAAGTGCCGCTTGTCGTTTTCTCGCTGTTTTTGGTTTCGTAAATCCTAGTAACGAAATATTCTCGGAATTGGACGAAATCAACGCCCAGTGGTCCTATTTTGCCACGAAGCTTCCGGAAGTCCGAAGAGGAGACGAAGTGGGGCCACGAGGCAGCCGCAGCATAGGGCGGCGCGGCCCCGCCCGGCCGCGCGGCCCTCGTCATCCGGGGCCCTCGTGCCGCCTCTTGACCCGCCCTTCCGCCTACAAATAGCCTCCGTCGCGAAACCCCCGCATCGAGAGCCACGATACGGAAAACCTTCCGCAGACGCCGCCGCCGCCGATCCCATCTCGGGGATCCAGAGATCGCCTCCGGCACCCTGCCGGAGAGGGGAATCATCTCCCGGAGGACTCTACGCCGCCATGGTCGCCTCCGGTGTGATGTGTGAGTAGTCTACCCCTGGACTATGGGTCCATAGCAAGTAGCTAGATGGTTGTCTTCTCCCCATTGTGCTATCATTGTCGGATCTTGTGAGCTGCCTAACATGATCAAGATCATCTATCCGTAATTCTATATGTTGCGTTTGTTGGGATCCGATGAATAGAGAATACTTGTTATGTTGATTATCAAAGTTATATCTATGTGTTGTTTATGATCTTGCATGCTCTCCGTTATTAGTAGATGCTCCGGCCAAGTTGATGCTAGTAACTCCAAGAGGGAGTATTTATGCTCGATAGTGGGTTCATGTCTCCGTGAATCGGAGGGGTGACAAGAACCTCTAAGGTTATGGATGTGTCGTTGCCACTAGGGATAAAACATTGGTGCTATGTTCAAGGATGTAGTCACTAATTACATTACGCGCAATACTTAATGCAATTGTCCGTTGTTAGCAACTTAATACCGGAGGGGGTTCGGATGATAATCGAAGGTGGACTTTTTAGGCATAGATGCAGCTTGGATGGCGGTCTATGTACTTTGTCGTAATGCCCAATTAAATCTCACTATACTCATCATGATATGTATGTGCATGGTCATGCCCTCTTTATTTGTCAATTGCCCAACTCGTAATTTGTTCACCCAACATGCCGTTTATCTTATGGGAGAGACACCTCTAGTGAACTCGTGGACCCCGGTCCAATTCTCTTTACTCGAAATACAATCCACCGCAATATCTGTTCTACCGTTTTCTCGCAAACAATCATCTTCCACACAATACGGTTAATCCTTTGTTACAGCAAGCCGGTGAGATTGACAACCTCACTGTTTCGTTGGGGCAAAGTAGTTTGGTTGTGTTGTGCAGGTTCCACGTTGGCGCCGGAATCCCCGGTGTTGCGCCGCACTACATCCCGCCGCCATCAACCTTCAACGTGCTTCTTGGCTCCTACTGGTTCGATAACCTTGGTTTCATACTGAGGGAAACTTGCCGCTGTACGCATCACACCTTCCTCTTGGGGTTCCCAATGGACGCGTGTTGAACGCGTATCACGGACCAGCAGCCCCCCCTCCCCCCCTCCCCCCAACATGCAAACAATTTTCTAATACCCTCTAAACTATGTTGAGTCCTGGTCTTTTTCATCTTGTAAAAAACGTTTGGAAGTGGAAAAGGAGGCTTCCAGGCACGCCAACGTCCCTGCTCGCGTTCATCCGATCTCCCCAAACCGCGACGCCCCCCCTCGAAAAAAAACCGCGACGCCCACTCGGCTGCTCGCCCCTCTCGGCCTCTCCGATCTCCCTGAAATCGCTCAGCAGCCTCAGCTCGGCCCTCCGCCCCTCCCATCGATTTCCTAGGCAGGAGGTAAGCAGCCTGTCTCTTCTCTCTCCGATCTAGGTTGCTCTATTTGAATATTTTGGTTCTCTAGATCTAGCACTTGTTTTATGTGAACTACTGCAGTATAATTATTGACTATATTTCCAATTTCTCTTTTAGATTTAGCATTTGAGTATATGAAATTATGAATCATATCTGATGGTGTTCAATTTTATCTGTCTAGAGCAATCAACTAATCATGGCTAAAAATAAAAGGAAGGCTGCGGCAATGCATAATATGCATTCTTATTTTGGGAAGAGAGGACGAGATGCTGATTCGGTTAATGATTCTGTTGACGGTCCGGTTGCTGCCCCTGATTTAAATGAACAAGAACCACAACATGTTGAAGAAGAAATTGCAGTTCCACCTCCACCTCCGGTTCAGAGAAGCGATGTTGATTCTGTTGTTTTGGTAGTGCAAAGGGATCCAGGTCTGCGATGCCAAATTTAGGACTATCCTCATAATGATCAAGAAAGAGCTCGTTTGGCATATATGAAGAACGGACCATATCAATTCCACAAAGATGAGTACCCTCTTGATGATGAAGCAAATCATCCACGCAAGTTTCAGTACCATTGGTTTAAGACCTTTCCTTGGTTAGAATACTCCCCTATAAAAGATGCAGTCTATTGTTTTCTATGTTTTCTATTTTACAAGAAGCCACTTGGAAAGAAAGGATCTGATAAGTTTACAGTAGAAGGGTTTAGAAAGTGGAAGAAGGTTAACAATGGAAAGGATTGTGCATTCTTAACTCACATGCTCACATGCGAAAGGATAGAAAATCTCACTAGTAACATATGGGGCATCAATGGCGGTTTGATACTAACGGTTTGAAAATTCGTCAGCGAATGTTTTTTTCTGTGACCGTACCGCGTTTTCGCATCACAGGTGGCGTTTTGGGCCGCTCGGGCCCAAAAATTAGTCACGTCCGAGCTCAAAACGTCAACGATTGTCGAGAAATGAGTGTCGCGGGTGGTGAGCGGCCCGAACTGCGGAGTGAGCAGGGGCGTCACAACAATTGGGCTCCGGGCTGGTGGACACACTCTGCACGCTTCTGTTCACGTACTTTTCTGTCTACCCGCACAACAGTCCAAGGCCTGCAGCACTGGGATCCATATTTGTATGGGGAGACAACCACTTTCTGCACACATGTACCTGCCCTGCAGCACTCGGGCCCGCATGTCAGGTACCGACACGACCCACCTGCGTGGGGCCACCCGTTTCGACAGCCTCCCAGCATGTGAAGTGGGCTAGAACTGTCAGTACCACCAACATGGGTTCCACGTGTCAGTTGCCATGCCAAAAAAAATTGGCGCGCACGTGCAAAGACAAGTGTCTGCCTGCCTTCAATTTTGGACGCCTAGCCCCGCAGGTCAGAGCTTGGTGGGCCTACATAATATGTCGGGCCTACCTGCGTCCGAGGTGCCATTCCTGTCGGGCCCACATGGATATGTGGCATGGCCCCGCATGTCAGGGCGTTGGTGGGCCTGCGTGCCAGAGATTGGTGGCCCCCGCTTGTCAGGTAGATACGGCCTTCCTACAGAGCTTGGTGGGCCGTCCGTTCTGACAGCCTCTTAGCCAGCGAAGTGGATCAGTCCTGTCTACTCAGATAGACAGTATGAAATGTGAATTTTGAGAGTTGGAATCAACTCAAAATGAATTATGGTTGGTTTTTAATAAATGTTTGAAGTTCAAAAAGGTGTTGCCTTGTTATTTTTACTACAATTGATCTACAATAAATTTAGGGTTGAGACCAGTGTAGTTGGATAGATAATTTCATAAGCTTTCGAACAATAGTAAATTCATAAATTTTGGCTTAGTAGATATTTCTCTATTTAATTTTGAACTTGGCATCAGTATTGAATCTAGTTTAAATGAACTAAATCAAATTTGAATTATTGGGCTACGCGGGAAAAGTTAAATGGGCCAGGAGAGTAAAAACGGGCCGGTCCAGAGGGGCTGCCACGCGGGACGCGAGTGGCCTGACGGCAGGGTCCACTCGTCAGCCTCTCTTTAACATTACCGAAGGGGTACGCGCCGCTGGCCGTTGGATCAAAAGGAGATCGGATGGTTCTGGGTCGTCCTCGTCCTCGAGACGAGCTCGACGGAACCCTAACCTACCGGCGGCCATGGGGGTCCAGGGAGGGTCCTTACCGGGGTCCAGCGGGGTCGGCGAGGCGGGAAAACGACGGAGGAAGCTCCAGCGAGTCGAAGGAGGGTCGCGACGGCTCCAGGGAGGCTCGGGAACGCCTTCCCGATGTTGCGGCTACTGCGGCACTCTCCGGTGAAATTCCGGCGAGGTAGGGCTTAATTGGGGAGGGGTAGGAGTCGATGAGGCTCAGGAGGGAGAGGGGAGGAGGATGGTGTGCTCAGAGAGTGAGAGGAGGGCTCCGTTTTATAGCGGGTCGATGAGGCCGAGGGGGCGCCGGTGGTGGTCGATCGGGAGGCTGATGTAGGTCACGAAGGGCCAAGGTAAGGGTTGCGTCCTGTTGGCGATGTTAAGGCGGTCCTAGCGGAGGTCGTGGTGGCACGGGAGAGGGTCGGGAGAGGACAGGCCGTGCAGTGCACTATGGGGCGCTCACGGTGGTGACCATGCCGGTCCTGGCGCGCTCTGGCGTCGTGGGCACGGGCTGGCTAGGGCTGTGCAGTGCATCATCTGGCAGGGGGAAAGTACTGGCAGCTTCCTGGGAGTGAGGAGAGTCTAGTGGACATGATTTGGGGAGCTAAAGGAGGCAGGGGAGCAGTGGTGTGTGACACGGGCCTGACAATGGCATGGCTCGGCTAGTGATCTTCCCTGCATTTTTCTTGGGCTAGGAGGGCATTGCCATCTTCACTGAGGTGAGGCTAGTGTATGTGACATGGTTGGCAAGGCTAGGGAGAGTTAGAGCATGCACAAAAGATCATGGCCAACATGAGTGACATATGCCATGACATAGGGAGACACTTTGGCCATGGCGAGCATGGCAAGGCATGATGATTTTGTTTGAGAGTTGTTAGGGTACCATGTCCACTATAGACGAGCACAAGAAAAGTGGAGTGAGGTGGTGCATAGTGGGTAGGAATAGTGGTTGTACCTTTTTATTAAATAACTTGATCACCATATGTTGGATGCAATGGCCACATTTGTATTTGAATTTGGACAAAATACTTTATGGGTGTGATCTAAATAAATTTTGGCATCACTTGGTGGCCTTGGTTTGAAAATTGGAGTGGGTTTGTGAAAAAATCCAAATTTGGGGTAATCTAGAATCTGATTCAAAGTTGCGACTTTGCATGCTTAAATTAAGAGTTTGACTTTGAATCAGCAAGGTTGACTCACACCAAATTGTTCACCTTTATGTGTACTAGTGATCTGGACAAAGAGATTAGAAAGTTTAGTTTAGAAAAAATAACCAAAGGGGCTCAAAGTAGGCATCATGTTAATTTTGGCAGATTTGACCATTATCATATGTCACTTAGGGTTTTTCATTTTCTTCCCTTTTGTTTTGATTTTCTTTGATCCCAAAGGTTTTGTGTTGTTCTTATGTACTATTTTGAGTTTAGGATTGTGTTTCAACAATTCCAACAAAGAGAGTAGGGCATATGCTCAAATTAGAAATTTGGCCATATACCCACATATGCCTCTATTTCTATTTTATTTTCTTTTTGATTTGTTTCTCTTTGATCCTAATTGCATGATTGTGGCTTAGAAACAATTTCAAATACTTCAAACACACATTCATGGCAATAGCAAACATTTCATTCATTTACATAATAGAAAAGATTTTGAAATAGGCAAGTTTTTATTAACCCTAAAAATTGGATAATTGAAAATAGGGTTCTTATTTGTTTCAAAATTTTAGGGTGTTACACTAAGATTCCAAAGGGGAATAAGATTACACATATAAACATTAAATAGGACCAGGAGTAGGAGGGCCAGCAGCAGGGGCGTTGACCGGGAACATTCCAGGGAAGACGTAGTTCTGGAGGAAGAGGCCATATGCTTTGTGCTTGGCTTTGGTTGCGGGGCGGTGCTTCCTGAATACACTTAGGACTACGCTCAACGCATGCTGGATCATGCTGCGGATGTCCTTCTGGATGATTCTCCCACAGAATGGGCAAAATAGCTCCCCGCGCCTGCGGAAACGAATTTCACCACTCCTCGGCCGCTTCAGAACATAGCGGCTCTTCTTGTCCCATGCGCTCCTCGTTGTCGTCTATATCATTAGAATCCGCCTGTAAATTATTAAGTACATAATCATGTGTTCAATGACAGATCGAATAAAAACTACACTATCATAAACAAACCTTAGAAACCCTAAAAATCAATATGTGTAGAACAAGTAAATGGCAGAACAAATCATACTAAATCACGAGAAAACCCTTTTAACATCAATGAAAATAAGCTGCAACAATTGCAAGTCCAATAAGTATGGACCCATAAATTAATTATATAACTAATTAAAACAACTACATGACAGAATAGTCGAAAGTAAACTATTATCCGACCGTACGGATCCTAGAATCAATTACGTTTACAAGAACAAGGTAGGAGATCAAATCAATCAAGAACTCCGGCAAACCATATGAACAGTAAATAAAACAAATAGGATCGAGGCAGTTTCAGTAAAAGAGCAGTACCTCATCGTCGTCACCCTCGACATCATCCTCGAACAGAACGTTTGGGCCGAGATCATCGAAGGGGTCGATGGCGGCGGCGATAAGGACCGCGTCCAGCACTGGTTCTAGGAAGACCTCGCCGTGGTCGCCTGCAACGCCGTGCGGATCTTCCGCTGGAGCAACGACATTGCTATCCACCTTCTCCTCGACGGCCAGGACGCCTTTTTCGACCGAGGCCGAAGAACCAGACGAGAAGAGGCTGCGGGCGGCCTGGGTGCCCGGTGAAGCCTCAACCGCCGCGACGGCCACTACCGCAGAGGCAACCTCTGCGCAAGCGGCCACCGATTGCTCCGCCTCGTCCGCACGTACGCGCTTCATGCTGCAGCGGTTGGAAGCGAGGAAGTCGGAGGTGTGGTACATGGATGGGGATTTTTCACAGTGTGGGGGATGGGAGGCGCTCGGGAGAGACGATGAGGCCTATGATTATATGGTAGCTACTATTATATAACCTTTGACCCTCTGTATCCAGTAGTGGACGCGTGGGTGCGGCCGCGTGTAGTCGTGCAGTCGTGCGTGTACTCGATTTTCCATTTTCCGGGAAACGTGTAACATTTTTTTCTTAGTCCATTTAACTTCATGTGGGGCCCACTATAATGATTCTTCCAAAAGTCATAAGTAATTCAAAATCTTTCAAAAAATAAATGAGACCTTCACATTTTGATTATTTGTGCCAAATAATTTCCATGAAAAATAATAGCCTTCAAAAAATAAATCTGCCATGCCAATCCTCTCTCAAAGTTCACGTCGTATTGCGACGTCGGTCATGCCCGTCTACTCCAAGTAGCTTCCTCTTGAGCAATTTGTCTTGGTACATTCTTCAAATGAACTAAAATTTGGCACATGGATGCATCATCACATGAAAAATGACGCTACCATTGCATCTTCCATTTTGTTTGAATTTTTTAAAATTGTCATACCCTAACAAAAAAAAGGGAATGTTCCTTCTATGAAGAATGTATCAGAAACCCATTACCAAAACCTGGGGAGGGGGCACATGGTGGTGTGATGATACAACATATTTGGACCACACAACACCATTTGGACCAACCAAAAAAGTTTCAACCACCCTACACAAACCCTGGTCAACCCTAGTTTGACCAATATTCCAAAAGTCGTTATTTGCGTCGGATAATGTCCATGAAAAAATATAGCCCTAAAAAATAACCTCCTTCCCCAATCGTCTCTCAAAGTTCAGGACGCTAGTGCGATGGTCATGCCCGTCTACCCCAATTAGCTTTATCTTGACCAATATGTCACCTTACATTGTTCACGTGAATCTAAATTTGGAACATGGGCGTATCATCAAATCCATGGAAAATGAAGCTACCATATTGTCTTCCCATTTTTGTTTGAATTTTTAAAAATTGTCATATCCTAAACACAAACTTACACCTGGATTTCCTCAATAGTTCACATGACACAACGATCATGGGATCTCCTTTGATACCACTCCGAGAGTCACTCATTTCTTCTGAGCTTTAATTGGAATATTATATGCATGATATCTATAAACTACCAAACTCCCTGGCCAATGGAACAAAGGTCCTTAGCCAACACATGGGCCAAGAGATTGACTTTCGTACGGTGCACAGCGTGTCGCCATTGCTTTGGGAAATTTCCCTACCTCAACGGGTGTCATGTGCCCGCTGTTCGCCCCCATATAGCGCATGCTCTGTGTGTTTCTCTTTTTGGCACCGCCATCGGCAAAGAGATGCATCATGGATCATGACTAGCGAGGATTTTCTACAACACGCCCATATAACTTAGCAAGTCCTATATATATACCAAATATAGGGGAGAGAGAGATGGAAGAAACTTGCTCCAGCAATATATCATTGACTACAAGATATACCATGATATTACTATTTAAAGTTCAAAGTTACATTTTTTCGAAACAAAATAAATTTTTAAACATTCATATTATGTTGACTACAATTCCTAGAATTTGCAAATGAAATTTTGAAATACTCAAGAAAAAGCGAAATTGAAAAATATTACATAAATAGCGCGACAAGAAGACAAAAAGCACAAAATGATAATGTTCACATAGAAACATGTCCTTTTTTATCTGTGTGTTTATTTCGAATTTATATTTGAAATTTCCAAGGAATGTAAGTACACATCTTGTGAACACCCCCAATTTAATTATCTTTATATGCTTGCAAATTTGAATTTTAGAAGCGGTACCATGTCACATGTAAGGTACCATTGGATTTCCCCGTCCCCTATTTGCACCCCCAACGGAGACCCCACTCTCCCATATGGATTGTGTTTGTGGAGGTGTCCCCTCTCCATGTCTTAGAGCAAATATATAATAGTATAGCCAACTGCTAGCTATAAAGTGAGCGTGGTAAGTGATGACCCACAAGTATAGGGGATCACAACAGTCTTCGCGGGAAGTAAAACCCAATTTATTGATTCGACACAAGGGGAAAAAAAGAATACTTGAAAGCCTTAACAGCGGAGTTGTCAATTCAGCTGCACCTGGAAACAGACTTGCTCGCAAGAGTTTATCGAGTAGTAACAGTTTCATAGCAGTAGCAGTAGTGAAATAACAGCAGCAGAGTAACAAAGACAGCTGTAGTGATTATAGTAAACAGCAGGATTAAAATACTGTAGGCACAGGGATGGATGACGGGCATTGCATGGATGTGAGAAACTCATGTAACAATCAAAGCAGGACATTTGCAGATAATAATAAAACGGTGTCCAAGTACAAAGCAATCCATAGGCATGTGTTCCGTATATAGTCGTACGTGCTCGCAATGAGAAACTTGCACAACATCTTTTGTCCTACCAGCTGGTGGCAGCCGGGCCTCTAGGGAATCTACTGGATAATAAGGTACTCCTTTTAATAGAGTACCGAAGCAAAGCATTAACACTCCGTGAACACATGTGATACTCACATCACCGTCTTCCCCTCCGGTTGTCCCGATTTCTGTCACTTCGGGGCCTCGGGTTCCGGACAGCGACATGTGTATACAACTTGCAGGTAAGATCATAAAACAATGAATATCATGATCAAACAATAACATGTTCAGATCTGAGATCATGGCACTCGGGCCCTAGTGACAAGCATTAAGCATAACAAGTTGCAACAATATCATCAAAGTACCAATTACGGACACTAGGCACTATGCCCTAACAATCTTATGCTATTACATGACCAATCTCATCCAATCCCTACCATCCCCTTCAGCCTACAGCGGGGGAATTACTCACACATGGATGGGGGAAGCATTGCTGGTCGATGGAGAGGCGTCGGTGGTGATGATGGCGATGATCTCCTCCAATTCCCCATCCCGGCGGAGTGCCAGAACGGAGTTTCTGGTTCCCGAGACGGAGTTTCGCGATGTGGCGGCGTTCTGGAGGGTTTCTGGCGACTTCGACTTTCTGGCTCACGTTTTTAGATCGAACCCTTTAAGTAGTCTAGAGGAGGGCGTCGGAGGCCAGCCGAGGGGGTCACACAGTAGGGCGGCGCGCCCCCCTCCTGGGCCGCGCCGGCCTAGTGTGTGGGGCCCTCGGGCCTCCACCTGGCTTGCCCTTCTGGCTCCCTGAGTCTTCTGGTAATGTAGGCCCTTTGGTATAAATTCCGAGGATTTTCCCGAAAGTTGAATTTCTGCACAAAAACAAGACACCAGAGCAATTCTGCTGAAAACAGCGTTAGTCCGTGTTAGTTGTATCCAAAATACACAAATTAGAGGCAAAACAATAGCAAAAGTGTTCGGGGAAAGTAGATACGTTTTGGACGTATCAACTCCCCCCAAGATTAGCTTATTGCTTGTCCTCAAGCAATTCAGTTAACAACTGAGTGCGATAAAAGAACTTTCACGAACACATTTGCTCATATGATGTAAATATTCTCATGATATGGCTAACACTTAGGCAGTTCATAATAAAATACATGCAAATAATATCATCTAATGGCTATGTCAATCATGGAAAGGTACCAACAATTAATAATAAGCATCATAAATCATGTCTATAAGCAGGATTGCAATGTTCATAAAAGGGTATGATAAAGTGGTATCTCGCTTGCCCGTATTTGATCAGCAAAACATAAATGCTCAAACACCTCTGAGGTTCATAGAAAGACTAGAAATAGAGATTGTCAAAGATAAAAGCATCAAAGTTATACCACAGTCAATCATATTTTGGGACAAGCATATTATACTAAGAATGATAGTTGTCCTCTCAAGAAAGTGCTCAAAGAAAGGATGAAGACACAACATAAAAGTAAAAGATTGACCCTTCGCAGAGGGAAGCAGGGATTAACATGCGCTAGAGCTTTTCATTTTTTTAAAACAGGAGTAAAATTATTTTGAGAGGTGTTTGTTGTTGTCAACGAATGGTAATGGGTACACCAACTACCTCGCCAACCAGACTTTCAAGAGCGGCTCCCATGAAGGACGTTATTTCTACCAGCAAGGTAGATCATCCCTCTTCTCTTTTGTTTACACATGTACTTTAGTTTTTATTATGAGTGACACTCCCCCAACCTTTGCTTAAACAAGCCATGGCTAACCGAATCCTCGGGTGCCTACCATCAATCTCATACCATGGAGGAGTGTCTATTTGCAAAATTAAGTTGCTTACTGATGAATCGAGCAAAACATGTGAAGAGAATTATTAATGAAGTTATTAATTGGGGCTGGGCACCCCGTTGCCAGCTCTTATTATGAAAGTCCGTCAAAAGTAAATGACAAGGTTGAAAGATAAACACCACATACTTCATCATGAGCTATAAAACATTAACACAAATTGAGAAGCATTTTGAAGGTTTAAAGGTAGCGCATGAGAATTTACTTGGAATGGTTTGAAATGCCATGCATAGGTATTTATGGTGGACACTTTAGAACAACTTGGTTTTCAGGGGTTTGGAAGCACGAGCAGCATTCCCGTTCAGTACAAGTGAAGGCTAGCAATAGACTGGGGAGCGACAAATCAAGAGAGCGATCCATCGTCATAATCATGCTTGCGGCAAAATAAATTAACGGAGGCATAAAAGTGATACAAGAACTACGAAGCAATGTAAATCATCGAGGCTTAATTGACTTTTGTTCAGTCATATGCATGCGTGAGCATGTGCCCGATCGATTCAAATGAATTATTCGAGAGGAGGATACCACAATGTCATACCTATTTATGAATAAAACAATGCAAGCAAACATCCATGACATGCTACTCATATTAATAAATTGGAGCTAAACATGAGAGATCATGAACTACTAGACTTTCTTAAATGACGTATACCTCACATGAACCAACTAAGCATGCTCACATGGATGAGTATATGTACAAAAATGAAAACAAATAGAGTTCATACCAGCCTCTCACCACGGTCGAATTGTCGTAGATCGTCATTATTGCCTTTCACTTGTGTAGCTTGGATAATATGAAATGAAAACCACGCTCCAGCGACCGAAGACCATTGAACTCATAATGAACTTTAAAAACCAAAGAAGAACAGCAAATATTTTTGGTGTTTTCAAATTGGAAACAAGAACAAAGGGAAACAAGCAAACAAAGCAAAATCTTTTTGGATTTTCTTATAGCAAACCAACGATAGCAAATAAAGCAAAATAAATGCAAGAAACCAAAATAAGCAAATGGTGAAGAGAAACAACAGAAATATTTTTGGTCTTTTTGTATTTTATGAAAGAAACAAAGCAAAAACTAGAAAATGAAAACTAGAAAAGTCACATAAACACAAAGCAGCAGAAATTCGTCAAACTTGACGACGATACGATGAATCGATTTTTAAGAAATTCTTCCGCTGCTCAAATCGAAAAGTGTTCAACTAATGAAAGTTAGATAACAACCTGGGGAACATGTAAACAAATTGGCTTCGCAAAATAACGTTCTGGCTATTTTTGAGAATTTTTTTAGTAACAGTCCAGAATCTGTTTTCAGGCAGCACCTCCCCAAATATCATCTCCCTCTTATTAGAAAACCACTTAAAGATGCTAAACAAGTATATACAAGTATCTAGCAATCATAATATGCAAAGAATGAGTGATGCCGGTATACCTCCCCCCAAGCTTAGGCTTTTGGCCTAAGTGGAGATCAATCCCATGGTGCCCATGAAGTAGCACCTCCGTAGTATGAAGATGCATCATATTCCGGGTATGTGCTGGAAGAAGCACCCGGATACGTGACAGTGTAGTCGTAGGAGGGCTCGGCGTCCTCGGAGTCATGTTGCTGGTGGAAGCCTTGTATCTTCAATTTCTCATCCACCTCCTCCTTAGAGCGCGACCATGGTTTCCTGTCAATACTGAACAAATCTGGCTGTGGAAAAGGGATTTCCCTCTCATCCCCGTCAGCAAACAACATTCTATAGACCATATTATTTGAACTAGAGTCAGCTGTAACGAATTGATGGCTTTTCATAACAGCAATATCAAGCCTTATAGGAGTTAATGGCACATCGGTAGGATCAAGAGGAAGTTCTAGATGTGATAGAATGCGTGATGCAATAATTCCTCCAAACATAGGCCCCCTACTAGACAAGCGGCGAGCAATAAGAGCACCAAGATGATAAGGTGTCTCTCCAGTGAGTGCAGCAATTAAGAAAGCAAGATGATAGCTAGAAATATTGCTAGTGTTCTCCCTACCAAGAATGCTAGTAGCAATGTAATAGGCAAAATACTTAATGGCGGGGAGTTGGATTTTTCTTATCTTGCCACGCTGAATGGTGCGGCAATCATCATTGGTGATCTCTCGATAGAGCTCCAACAAGGCCCTAGGGTTGTCCTCAATCCTCCTTGCTGTACCTACAGGGGCAATTCCCAATGCAACACAAAAATCTTCCAATTTCATAGTAATATGATTACCATAGTGCTTGTTGTCGAACTTGAAGCTCTCAACAAAGATTTTGGTGAGCATGAGGTATTGCTTCCTTTCATCTCCCATATAGGCAGTTAAGCCAGCCTTATCAACGAGGGTAAAGAAATCATCCAGCAACCCTGCATTACTCAAAAAGTCATAACATGGGAAAGATGAAGCGTTGGGGACTCCATTGTCTTCTTCGGGCTCGAAGCTTGGCGCGATGACATCCTCATTGTAGTGAATCGAGTGGCGGTCCTAGAGGGCCTTCCCGTGCTTGTCGTCTCTCTCTCAAACACTTCTCCAAAGTTAAAATTATCCATCTTCCTTTTCTGAAATTTTTCAACAAACATTATAAAATTTGATTTGGTGACATATAATTGAGGGAAACTACCATAGGAACTTACTAGAGTACTAATCATGCATCAAAACTAGTTTCTACAACTTAGAACAATCATGCAAGCTCACTAAACATGTTACCTACAGCAGCAAAATATTCAAGATATACTCAACCAAACAAAATTCTACTTGGATAATCGGAGGAGTCACATACCGGAGAGCAAATGTGCCAAATTTCAGACAGAAATCTGGGCTGAGCAAAGAGATCGAGAAATCTTGAGCTCTTGAGCAGAAACGCGAGTGAGAGGAAACTGGTGCGAGTTTTTTCGGGAGAGAGAAGAGAGTGTGGGAGGAAGAGATGAAAAAAAGTGGGGCAAAGGGGGACCCACACGCCAGGGTGGTGCGCCCCCCTTGCTGGCCGCGCCGGCCTGTGGGGTGCCACCCTGGGGTGCCCCACTGGTCATCCCCAGGTGCTCCCAGGTGCGTCTTCGAAAAATAGGACCAACGGTATAATTTTTGTGAATTTTTGAAACTTTGAAAAATGCACATTTCTGGGTATTAAGTTTATTATTACTGGACAGGAAAAAGATTTTGAAATCTCTAATTAACTAAGGAACTTTGCAAATCAAAAGTGCTACAGCAAGTAGAACAAGTGGAGGAAGAAAGAAATGTTGTTTACCTCCTCTATGCATATAAAAGGTATTTGTTAACAAGGTTGATCAAGTCTTGCCACCAAATAAATTTTACATAGCATAAGAAGAAATAAACCTCAAATCAATCATGTTACCTTGAATTGTATTGATATGGATCCAATCATAAGATTTTGATATCCTTCTTTAGGCTCATATATAGGACAATCAATAGTTCCCACTTTGATAGTTCTCACATTAGAAATGGTATTAACTCCACATACTTTATCAATCCTCTTGGGGAAATAAACGGTATGCTCCTTGTCATCGACATTGAAAGTAACCTTTCCTTTATTGCAATCAATAACAGCCCCTGCGGTGTTAAGAAAAGGTCTCCCAAGAATAATAGACATATTATCATCTTCAGGCATTTCCAACACAACAAAATCAGTTAATATCAAGCGGTTATTAGTAACTTGAACGAGGAACATCCTCACATATACCAACAGGAATAGCAGTAGATTTATGAGCCATTTGCAAAGATATATCAGTAGGTATCAACTTATCTAAATAAAGTCTCTTATAAAGAGAAAAAGGCATAACACTAACACCGGCTCCCAAATCACATAGAACAGTTCTAACATAATTATTCTTAATAGAACAAGGAATAGTCGGTGTACCTGGGTCGCCCAACTTCTTTGGAACTTTGCCATTGAAAGAGTAATTAGCAAGCATAGTGGAAATCTCCTCATTAGGGATTTTCCCTTTGTTAGTGACAATATCTTTCATATACTTTGAATAAGGAGGCAATTTAATAGCATCAGTCAAAGGGATTTGCAAGAATAAAGGTTTCATCCAATCGCAAAATTTATTATAATGTTCTTCTTCCTTTGATTTTAGTTTCTTAGCGGAAAAAGGCATTTGCTTTTGAACCCAAGGTTCCCTTTCATTACCATGTTTCTTAGCAATAAAATCTTCTTTAGTATACTTTTTATTTTTAGCATGCTTTTCAGGTTCATCTTCAACTTCTTCTTTATCAGAAGCATCATTCTTATCATTATCATTATCATGTTCATTACCACTTTCGGTTTCAGCATCGAAATAGAAATACTATTTGGATCATTAACGGAGTTCGGAGGGTTCTACAACATTTTTATGTTTCTTCTTCTTTTTCTTAGAAGGAGCACTAGGTTCAATTCGTTGAGAATCTTGTTCAACTCTTTTGGGATGCCCTTCGGGATATAGAGGATCTCGGGTAGAGACACCGCCTCTAGTTGTTACTTCATAGGCATGTTTCTCTTTAGAATTATTTTTTAACAAGTCATTTTGCACTTTAGTGAGTTGATCAATTTGAGTTTGAACCATTTGAAAATGTTTAACAAGCATCTTAACATCCTTGGAGGTTCTCTCCACAATATCATGCAAATTGCTAATAGCTTGAGAATTTTCCATTAGATGATTCTCTACTCTCATATTAAAATTTTCTTGCTTAACAATATAATTATCAAACTCATCTAAGCATTGAGCAGGAGGTTTTGAATACGGAATATCTTCCCTAGTAAAGCGTTAAAGAGAGTTTACCTCGATCATGGATGAAGGGGGAATTATCTCACATATATCTTCTATGGGAGGTAAATTCTTCACATCTTCGGATTTAATACCTTTCTCCTTGAGAGACTGCTTGGCTTCCCTCATATCTTCATCATTTAATTTAATTAAACCCCTCTTCTTCAATATTGGCGTCGGAGTTGGTTCAGGTGTAGTCCAATCATCATGATTCCGGCCTATTTTAGCCAATAATTTTTCAACTTCAGTCGAAGTTCTTTTCCGAAAACACAACCAGCACAACTATCCAAATATGCTCTAGACTCAACGGTTAGTCCACTATAAAATATATCAAGTAAATCATGCTTTTCCAAATCATGTCCAGGTCGAGCTCTGATAAGAGAGCAAAATCTTGCCCAAGCTTCTGGCAATTTCTCTCCATCTTCCTGGTCAAAGCTATAAATTTTCTGCAAAGCAGCATGTTGAGCACTAGCAGGAAAGTATTTCCGAAAGAAAACATCAAGCAAATCACCTGGACTTTTAATAGAGCTGATGTCTACGGGTGCTTCTATTCTTGTAGACAGTGTTGGGCCTCCAAGAGCAGAGGTTTGTAGAACAGCAGCAAGTTTCCCTTAAGTGGATCACCCAAGGTTTATCGAACTCAGGGAGGAAGAGGTCAAAGATATCCCTCTCAAGCAACCCTGCAACCACAAAGCAAGAAGTATCTTGTGTCCCCAACACACCTAATACACTTGTCAGATGTATAGGTGCACTAGTTCGGCGAAGAGATAGTGAAATACAGGTGGTATGAATATATATGAGCAGTAGTAACGGCACTCGAGAAAATAGCTTGATGCTACAACTGGCGTGTGGTTGATGGTGGAAATATTGCAGGCAGTACAGATGCAGTAAAACAGTAAACAAGCAGTGATTGCAGTATTTGGGAACAAGGCCTAGGGATTATACTTTCACTAGTGGACACTCTCAACATTGATCACATAACAGAATAAATAGATAAATTCTATACTCTACACTCTCTTGTTGGATGATGAACACCACTAATTGTGTAGGATTACACGAACCCTCAATGCCGGAGTTAACAAGCTCCACAATATTCGATATTCATGTTTAAATAACCTTAGAGTGCACGATAGATCAACACAACTACACCAAGTACTAACATAGCATGCACACTCGTCACCATCACACTATGAAGGAGGCATAGATCACATCAATACTATCATAGCAATAATTAACTTCATAATCTACAAGAGATTACAATCATAACCTACGCCAAGTACTACACGATGCACACACTGTCACCATTACACCGTGCGGGAGGAATAGAGTACTTTAATAACATCACTAGAGTAGCACATAGATGAATAGTGATACAAAACTCATATGAATCTCAATCATGTAAGGCAGCTCATGAGATCATTGTATTGAAGTACATAGGAGAGAGATTAACCACTTAGCTACCGGTACAACCCTTAGCCTCGAGGGAGAACTACTCCCTCCTCATGGAAGACAGCAGCGGTGATGAAGATGGCGGTGGTGTCGATGGAGATGCCTTCCGGGGCACTTCCCGTCCCGGCGGCGTGTCGGAACGAGACTCCTGTCCCCGGATCTTGGCTTCGCGATGGCGGTGGCTCTGGAAGGTTTCTCGTACCGTGGCTTTTCCGTATCGAAGATTTAGGCCAGGGACCTTTAAATAGGCGAAGAGGCGGAGTCGGAGGGTCGACGAGGCGGTGACACAATAGGGGGGCGCGGCCCACACCCTGGCCGCGCCGCCCTGTCATCTGGGGCCCACAGGGCTCTCCTCTGGTGGCTCTCGGGTGTTCTGGAAGCTTCGTGGGATTCTAAGATGCTGGGCGTTGATTTCGTCCAATTCCGAGAATATTTCCTTACTAGGATTTCTGAAACCAAAAACAGCAGAAAACAGAACCGGCACTTCGGCATCTCGTCAATAGGTTAGTTCCGGAAAACGCATAAAATCATCATAAAGTGTGAACAAAACATGTAGGTATTGTCATAAAACAAGCATGGAACATAAGAAATTATCGATACGTCGGAGACGTATCAGTATCCCCAAGCTTAGTTCCTACTCGTCCTCGAGTAGGTAAACGATAACAAAGATAATTTCTGAAGTGACATGCTACCAACATAATCTTGATCATACTATCGTAAAGTATATGAGATGAATGCAGCGATTCAAGACAATGGTAATGCAATGAGTAAACAATTGAATCATATAGCAAAGACTTTTCATGAATAGTACTTTCAAGACAAGCATCAATAAGTCTTGCATAAGAGTTAACTCATAAAGCAATAAATTCAAAGTAAAGGCATTGAAGAAACACAATGGAAGATTAAGTTTCAGCGGTTGCTTTCAACTTGTAACATGTATATCTCATGGATAGTTGTCAATGCAAAGCAATATAACAAGTGCAATAAGCAAGCATGTAAGAATCAATGCACAGTTAACACAAGTGTTTGCTTCTAAGATAGAGAGAAATGGGTAAACTGACTCAACATAAAAGTAGAAGAATGACCCTTCGCAGAGGGAAGCATTGATTGCTATATTTGTGCTAGGGCTTTGGTTTTGAAAACAAGAAACAATTTTGTCAACGGTAGTAATAAAGCATATGCATCATGTAAATTATATCCTACAAGTTGCAAGCCTCATGCATAGTATACTAATAGTGCCCGCACCTTGTCCTAATTAGCTCGGATTACCTGGATTATCATCGCAATACATATGTTTTAACCAAGTGTCACAAAGGGGTACCTCTATGCCACCTGTACAAAGGTCTAAGGAGAAAGCTCTCATTGGATTTCTCGCTTTTGATTATTCTCAACTTAGACATCCATACCGGGACAACATAGATAACAGATAATGAACTCCTCTTTTATGCATAAGCATTTAGCAACAATTAATTTTCTCATATGAGATTGAGGATATTTTTCCAAAACTGAAACTTCCACCATGATTCATGGCTTTAGTTAGCGGCCTAATGTTCTTCTCTAACAGTATGCATGCTCTAACCATTCAACTAGTGGTAAATCTCCCTTACTTCAGACAAGACAGACATGCATAGCAACTCACATGATATTCAACAAAGAGTAGTTGATGGCCTCCCCAGGAACATGGTTATCGCACAACAAGCAACTTAATAAGAGATAAAGTGCATAAGTACATATTCAATACCACAATAGTTTTTAGGCTATTTGTCCCATGAGCCATATATTGTAAAGATGAAGAATGGAAATTTTAAAGGTAGCACACTCAAGCAATTTACTTTGGAATGGCGGAGAAATACCATGTAATAGGTAGGTATGGTGGACACAAATGGCATAGTGGTTGGCTCAAGGATTTTGGATGCATGAGAAGTATTCCCTCTCGATACAAGGCTTAGGCTAGCAAGGTTGTTTGAAGCAAACACAAGTATGAACTAGTACAGCAAAACTCACATAAAAGACATATTGCAAGCATTATAAGACTCTACATTGTCTTCCTTGTTGTTCAAACACCTTACTAGAAAATATCTAGACTCTAGAGAGACCACTCATGCAAACCAAATTTTAACAAGCTCTATGTATTTCTTCACTAATAGGTGCAAAGTATATGATGCAAGAGCTTAATCATGAGCACAACAATTGCCAAGTATCACATTATTCAAGACATCATACCAATTACTACATGTAGCATTTCCCGTTTCCAACCATATAACAATTAACGAAGCAGTTTCAACCTTCACCATGAACATTAAAAGCTAAGAACATATGTGTTCATATGAACCAGCGGAGCGTGTCTCTCTCCCACACAAGCATTTATTCAAACAAAAACAAAAGCAAACAGACGCTCCAAGTAAAGCACATAAGATGTGACCGAATAAAAATATAGTTTCAAGAGAAGGAACCTGATAATTTGTCGATAAAGAAGGGGATGCCTTGGGCATCCCCAAGCTTAGATGCTTGAGTCTTCTTGAAATATGCAGGGATGAACCACGGGGGCATCCCCAAGCTTAGAGCTTTCACTCTCCTTGATCATAGTATATCATCCTCCTCTCTTGACCCTTGAAAATTTCCTCCACACCAAACTCGAAACAAACTCATTAGAGGGTTAGTGCATAATCAAAAATTGTCAACACCCGGATTTTTAAGTCCGAATGCCTATTATTTCATACATCGCAATCCCAGGAATATTGTTGTTGCGAGGCATAATAGTTAAGTATCACAGTCATCATTCAATACAAACCATAATGTCTTACAATTGGAATCACATCATCCATATTACACGAATAGATGATCTAGTAATCATCGAACAAACACAAGTTCATAGCGGAAGCGTAAGATACAAGGACTCTCGAGTCCACGAGGCCAACGCTTGACGTCGGAAGACTCCTAGTTGTCGTAGGCGTCCTGCTGGTCATCTCCTTGTTCATCTTCATACTCTGGCCATTTGAATAGCCAGGGACAAAGCCGTGAGTACTTCAAGTACTCGCAAACTAATACTAGTGTAAGTGCTAGACAATTCTAGTAAGGTTTGCTCAACGCTATTTTATTTGCATAAAGCCAGTTTTAGTTCACCAGTATTTGAGAAAAAGCTTATTCCAGTACTAACTAACTCAAGTGGGAACATTAGTGTCATTCCCACCATTCAAGTGGTGATTTCAATTCAATTCACCACTTCACAAGTCATTTCACCAACATTTCAAATATTTGACATCAGAAACTGTATGGCCTTTCCAACCGTCCGTAACCGTGGACGCGGCTATTCGAATAGATTGACACTCTGCAGAGGTTGCACACTTGTGCCACAACATTTGATTTCATCCGTCGGGATTACCCCGAATCATCGTAACACAGTACGCGGATCATCAACCATAACCTTTCATTTATAAATCCTAGTATGAGCACCTCTCCCCATGAGCTTGGCCTCCCAGTGAAGACCAAGCTTGTCAACCTGGGAACTGCACAGGGCTTGGCCGTACAATTCACCTCAATTTCACATCATTTCTCAACAACGGAGGCAGCCTCAAGCGTAACCCCTATGATGTGTGTTCAGAGGGAACCCATACTAAAATGCATAAACTTCCAGTTAAGCCCTACCCATAATCAGGTATTGTGGGGGTACTCAATATTGGAAAGGTATCGCATTCAAACCAATATCATTTTTATCAAAAATAACCATTTTCTCTTGGTCATATTCACCTTCAAAGATCATTCAATGGAATGCTTCATCATTCCAAGGTTTCAAATTCAGTTCAAGTCACATTGTTCCCATCTGGAGTAGTCAAGTTTTATTTCATTAGCACTAGCTCTAAATCATGAGGGGTGCTATCTTGCTTTGCTTGATTGAGACTAACTTCACTACTCTAGTAAACCTCTTTTACTTTAACCAAAGTTAACTATAAAAGTAACCTCTTGAGAAAACAAGTAAAAACTTGTAAGGTATAAACTTGGGGTAGGCTTATGTAATAAAAGATAAGATTCATGGTGCCTTGCCCCAAAGGGCTTTGCACTTTGCAAGAATATTAGCTTTCCTTGGTAGTTCTCAAAATTCCCCTCCTCCTCCTGCTGGTAGCAACCTTCTTCTTCCGTGTACTCACCGGTGCTAGCGTCTAAATTTAAATACGAGTATAATTACTCAACTAATTCAATGGCTATTCCATACATCACCTATAATCACACAAACTATTCTATGCACACAATTAATCTAATTAGAGTGCATGGGTTGTGTTGCTTGAGGAGGTTTAATTTCCTTTTATTTAATATGTAAATGATAGTTTCCATAGGGTTCTCGAGAAATAATATCCTCTCATTGAATCTTCTTAAGATTTAATTTCCTCAAACCATTATACATGAAATCATGTTGACATAAGTCAACCATTCATCATCCTCATTTGAGGAATTGCTTTAAATGAGGTAGAATACCTCATACCATTTAATAATGCCTATTATGATTTAAATTCACCAAGAATTTCATTTGATAGTATTTGACCAGGGGTCAATACTTCATATGAAAGTATTTGGGACAAGATTTAAATGAAGTGAAACACTTCATATAACTTGCATAATAGTTTTGGACAATATCAATTACATAAACTAGTCATATTGTCCATTAATTACACTAAGGCATGATCATGCAAAGTGACCACACCATTTTCTTGCATAAACAATTAGTGTAAGTCAAATGTGAGCTATTGGAGTTGGAATTAACTTAATATCTATTTTGGTTGATTTTTAATAATTATTTGAATAGGGAAAAGTCCCTGCCTTCTTCTTTTTATCAGATTAATTCTACAACTAATTTTGAGATGGGACCAGTGGCATATTGTAGATCTTTTCTCTAGCTTTCCAACAACATAAAATTCATCAAATTTGGTTGGGTAGATTTGAAACTATTCAATTTCTAAAACAGGTTCAGTATTTAAATTTATACCCAATTTATTTAACAGGATTTGAAAAATGGGCCGGCGGGAAACTGAGTGGGCCGAAAGATTTAAAACGCCAGAAGGGCCAGCCCAGTAACGCTGCGGGCCAGCTGACAAAGGGGCCCGCACGTCAGCGACTCTATCTTACCGAAGCGGTACAGATGAACGTGGGCGGTTGGATTAGATGCAGATCGTGCGGTCGTGGCGCGTCGTCTCCGTCGAGGGGAGGGGCTTGCTGGAGCGGCGGCGGTAGGGGGTCGGCGGCGAGCTGGGACTCCGGCAAGGGTCGGCGACGAGGCAGGAGGAGGTTGTCGACGACGGCGGAGCTCCTCGAACCAGTCGCAGGTCCTGGGGTGGCTTCTAGCTCCGGTTGCTTCTACGGCGGCGCACGGGCGGCGATGTGGCAATTGGACGGCGGCGCTGCGCAATGTCGAGGGGAGAGGGTGTGAGGAGGCTCAGAGGATGGAGGGAAATCGATTGGCGTGCTCAGACGAGGAGAAGGAGTGCTCCTTTTATAGCGCGCAAGGTGGCCGGGATGTGAGCGGCGGGGTCGACAGCGGAGCGGCTGTTCCGGCGAGGGAAGGGGGCTGGCGAGGTAGGCTCGAGGTAAAGGACGCCTAGGCGGTGCTAGCGAGCTAGAGGGCGAGGTGGGGGACGGGCTGCTGAGCGAGCGCGACGACGAGTCCTGGCGGCACGGGCGCGGAGAAAACGGTGAGCTGGTCGTCGGCGACGGCGCTCGCGTGAGCAAAGGGGCGTGTCTGGCGGGATCCTGGTACGGTGGCGAAGCTCAACGTGGTGCATGGGGGTCCAGGGGAGGCTTAGCTTGTCGGGGCGGCAGGTGGCCTGTGGGTGCCCGTGGCGTGCGCGCTGCGACGTCCACGGCATGCCTGGCCGCCATGGGCGCGAGTTGGTCTGGTGCTTGCCCGCTTCCTCCTCGACCACTGGCGATGCTAGATGATGTAGGGAGGCATGGTGGTGAGCTGGGGCACCAGGGCCAGGATGGGAGAGGAAGGAGAGGAGAGGGAGAAGAACATGGCCGGCATGGTTTGGTCTAGGGCTAGGTTAGTTGTCCCCTTAGGGTTGCTATGCATGGACTAGGGTGAGAAAGGTCAAGGGAACAATGTGGAGGGATTTGGGGCAGGTTAGGGTAGTGTAGATCACTATTTGACATAGCGTCAAATAGTGCCATAATTGGGAATTTGCACATTTGTCCAAATTTAAGTGAGTTCAAAATGGTTGCAAGACTTGAATTGTGTGTGTTTGGTTAAGTCATAAATGATCAGAGAAGATGAGAGGTGGTGGTGGAAATTTCCAATTCAAAATATTGCAAAAATTGCTAAGTGTGAGATTGTTGAATATGATAAAATGTTCCAACTTTGGATGAGCATAGCATTTGATCTAGAAAGAATTTGGCATGGTGATCTTTACAAAAAGTGTTCACCTTGATGTTGTCTTGGATGAGGTGCAAAGAGTTAGCAAGATTTATTTTGAAAAATTTGAATTGCAGGGGCTCAAAGTAGTGATCAGACTATAATTGGCAGATTTGACCATTATCATATGTGAGCCAATTTTAGTTTGAAATTCATTTGAATTGTGTTTCTTTGATTCCAAAAGTTGTAATAAGTGCTTAATATCATTATTCAGCTAATGGTGAAGACCAAAATGGTCTAGGGTCAAAATTTATAAAAATGGCATAAGCCATATGTGAGGGTTTTGTGAATTTCCAACTTTTATTCTTTTATTTTTCTTTGCTTCATTTTGACAAGAGTGAGGTTTATTTGGTGTTATATTGAGTTGGGTGAAAGTTTCACACCATTTTGAGGCAATGGAAGTGGCTAGGTCAAGATTTGATAATTTGGCTAAGTGCCACATATGCCTCTATGCATATGTTGGATTTTATTTTGTTTTTCACTTGAATTGGTTGATAGGTGCTTTGTTGAGTGTGTTGAAGTATTTCAATTCATCTACTGAAGGTAGACAAAGCAAAGCTCATCATTTTCAAAAAGTAGCCATAGGCTTGCATATGCCTTTGTCTTAAATAAGATCTTTTCTTTTTATTTTATTTTTCAAAGATTGATGACAAGGGGGATGAGGTTTAGGGTTTAGTAAATTTTGCAATGGTTCACCACCATTTAGCAAAGTAAGAAGAGGTAGGGTTCAAGATTTACATATTAAGGCTATAGGCCCACCTATGTCTTTTTCTTTAATTTAGGTTTCTCAAAATAGATCCAAATGATTTTTGAGAAGGTTAGGGTTTAGGGTTTTTCTTGTTTGATTTCTTTCTATTTTCATTTTTATTTGGTTTGTGATCTTCACTTGATCACTTTAGGGTTTTAGGGTTTATCACATAAGCATAATAACACTCATCATGGCAAAAACACAAGTAATAGGTATGAGCACTATGCATAGCACTCTATATAGGAAAAGTTTTTGTTGGTTCTCATTTTTGGAAAAAGGAAATTTATTTTCTCTTTGTTTTGAAATTTGGGGTGTTACAAACCCTTCCCCCTTAAACAAATCTCGTCCCGAGATTTTAAGAAAAGTTAGGTTCCTAAGAGAGATTGGGCGATATGATTTAACAGGAAGACATACTTGGCATGTTCTGAGGTGCTTCTTGGGCCTCGGTGGCCGTCATGTTGTAGTAGCGGCCGTTGTTGTTCTGGTTCTTTCTTGCTGCAAAGCGGCGTTGGTTCTGAGCAGGTGCAGCGGTGTTGGCGGCAATCTTGGCGAGTCTCTTGGGGCACTCATTGGAGTAATGCCCAACCACTCCACACTCATAACAAGTGATGGTGGCCTTGTCCTTGTTGGCGACGGGGATGGCGTTGCTTCCAGTCCTAGGGCCAGTGTTGTTGTTGTTGTTTTGTTGTTGTTGTTGTTGTTGTTGTTGTTGTTGTTGTTGTTCCCGTTGTTGTTGTTGTTGTTGGGGTTGTTGTTGCTGGTGTGATTGTTTGTTGTTGTTGTTGTTGCCTCCGGGCTTCGGGGGTCCTCCGTGGTTGTTGGTGTAGTTTGTGCGGTAGTTCTGGGCAGGGGGCTTGTTGTATTTTGGGGTATATCCTCCAGATGAGTTGTTGCGGTACTTCTGGGTATTGCTGGACCCATGTTGGTTCATCATCCGGCGTTTGCGGTTCTCGTTGGCTTGGTGAAGCTTCCCTTCCATCTGGATGGCGGAGTCCACCAGGGCTTCCAGGTCAGCAAAGGGAATGTTGACCAGTACGGTCTGCATCTCGTCATGTAATCCGTTCAGAAATCTTTCCTTCCGCTTCTCATTGGTGTCGGTCTCGTCCGGGGCGTACCTTGATAGAGTAAGAAATCTGTCGCGGTATTCTACCACGGACATTCTGCCTTGCTTGAGTTCGCGGAACTCATCTCGCATCATCTTGATCAGTCCTTGGGGCACATGGTACTTGCTAAACTTTAGCTTGAAGTCTTCCCAAGTCATCATCTGTCCCGCATTCATTGCGCGGGTGCTGGTCCACCAGGCTCGTGCAGGTCCTGACAGGTAGTGGGTGGCGAACAGTACTTTCTCGGTGGCTTCAACTCCTGCCACCTCCAGGTTGTTCTCCATTGTCTGGAGCCAGTCATCGGCATCGAGGGGCTCTTCGGTCTTGTTGAAGATAGGTGGGTTGGTGTTCTGAAAGTTCTTCGAGTTTTGACCCGGGGTGGTCGTGGTTTCCATGGCCGTTGTTGTTCTGAGCGAGCTGTTGCAGTGCAGCAATGTTGGCTTGGCGTTCAGCTCTCTCGGCTTCTCGGTCGGCCATCATCATCTCTAGCATCTGCAGCATGGTGTCTTGGGTGGCGTTGCGGGTTGGTGGGGCCATCTGAACATCGGAGTGGATGATAAGATAAGAGGGAAATTTCTACGGTTTGTTTGAATTAAAGTTCACAAAGTTCAAAACTTGAAAACTTGAGTAGTGTTGAGGGGGTCAAACCAACAACACTCTTTCATTCATACCAAACATCACACATTACAAATCTAACACACCGTTGGTTTGAAGAACCATTCATTCGCTCTACGATACAAGGGGATCCTGATATAACTCACACCTACCTAAGTGCTGGAGTGATACAACTCTTCGGGGTGGAGTCTTCGTTGTCACGGGTAATGTGCTTGGCGAGAGGCGAGGGCGTTGTCCAACTCCTTGCGGTCTTGTACAGCATGAAGTCGAGGTGTGCTACATAGTGGTTCATCTCCGTGTGCGGGGGCATGGTCATCGGTCTTCCCATGGGGTCATGTCTTGGGTAGTAGATGAAGCGAGTGTTCTTGATCTTGTTCTCATTTTGTCCACACAAACGGGCAATTGCTTCTTGCATAGCTCTGACTAGTCCTTCCTTCAGGGTGTTTCCTGTTACAGAAAACCATATGGTTTCCCATATCGGGGCTTCAAGCTTTCTTCGTAGGTCCGCAGAAACTTCCCACCGAGGTGGTCCTCCGGAGTGATTGTTGAGGGGTGTTCCGAAGAACTCGGGATACGGGCGTCCTAGATAGTCCACTAGTTGCTTCAAGTCTTTCTCGAACATCAGGTTTCCTCCGTGACCAAGCTGATAGAATTCCCATTTGTACTCCATCTATGAACAATGAGGATGAGTAAGTTAAAGAAGTGATCAAGTGTGTAAAGTTTTATGTAGTTCTCAAAGGAAAAAGTAGAGCCTAAAATTCTCATTTTGAAAAAGATCTCAAGGATAAGAGTGAGAATAAGTTTTCATAAATATTCACTTCATTTGTTTTGAAACTAAGTTTTGCAGACGTCCATTCTAACTAGGGTCTCCTAAGGTCAAACAATGGCTCTGATACCAACTTGTCAACACCCGGATTTTTAAGTCCGAATGCCTATTATGTCATACATCGCAATCCCATGAATATTGTTGTTGCGAGGCATAATAGTTAAGTATCACAATCATCATTCAATACAAACCATAATGTCTTACAATTGGAATCACATCATCCATATTACACGAATAGATGATCTAGTAATCATCGAACAAACACAAGTTCATAGCGGAAGCGTAAGATACAAGGACTCTCGAGTCCACAGGCCAACGCTTGACGTCGGAAGACTCCTAGTTGTCGTAGGCGTCCTGCTGGTCATCTCCTTGTTCATCTTCATACTACGGCCATTTGAATAGCCGGGGACAAAGCCGTGAGTACTTCAAGTACTCGCAAACTAATACTAGTGTAAGTGCTAGACAATTCTAGTAAGGTTTGCTCAACGCTATTTTATTTGCATAAAGCCGAGTTTTAGTTCACCAGTATTTGAGAAAAAGCTTATTCCAGTACTAACTAACTCAAGTGGGAACATTAGTGTCATTCCCACCATTCAAGTGGTGATTTCAATTCAATTCACCACTTCACAAGTCATTTCACCAACATTTCAAATATTTGACATCGGAAATTGTATGGCCTTTCCAACCGTCTGTAACCGTGGACGCGGCTATTCGAATAGATTGACACTCTGCAGAGGTTGCACACTTGTGCCACAACATTTGATTTCATCCGTCGGGATTACCCCGAATCATCGTAACACGATGACGCGGATCATCAACCATAACCTTTCATTTATAAATCCTAGTATGAGCACCTCTCCCCATGAGCTTGGCCTCCCGAGTGAAGACCAAGCTGTCAACCTCGGGAACTGCACGAGGGCTTGGCCGTACAATTCACCTCAATTTCACATCATTTCTCAACAACGGAGGCAGCCTCAAGCGTAACCCCTATGATGTGTGTTCGGAGGGAACCCATACTAAAATGCATAAACTTCCGGTTAAGCCCTACCCATAATCGGGTATTGTGGGGGTACTCAATATTGGAAAGGTATCGCATTCAAACCAATATCATTTTTATCAAAAATAACCATTTTCTCTTGGTCATATTCACCTTCAAAGATCATTCAATGGAATGCTTCATCATTCCAAGGTTTCAAATTCAGTTCAAGTCACATTGTTCCCATCTAGAGTAGTCAAGTTTTATTTCATTAGCACTAGCTCTAAATCATGAGGGGTGCTATCTTACTTTGCTTGATTGAGACTAACTTCACTACTCTAGTAAACCTCTTTTACTTTAACCAAAGTTAACTATAAAAGTAACCTCTTGAGAAAACAAGTAAAAACTTGTAAGGTATAAACTCGGGGTAGGCTTATGTAAGAAAAGATAAGATTCATGGTGCCTTGCCCCAAAGGGCTTTGCACTTTGCAAGAATATTATCTTGCCTTGGTAGTTCTCAAAATTCTCCTCCTCATCCTCCTGGTAGCAACCTTCTTCTTCCGTGTACTCGCCGGTGCTAGCGTCTAAATTTAAATACGAGTATAATTACTCAACTAATTCAATGGCTATTCCATACATCACCTATAATCACACAAACTATTCTATGCACACAATTAATCTAATTAGAGTGCATGGGTTGTGTTGCTTGAGGAGGTTTAATTTCCTTTTATTTAATATGTAAATGATAGTTTCCATAGGGTTCTCGAGAAATAATTTCCTCTCATTGAATCTTCTTAAGATTTAATTTCCTCAAACCATTATACATAAAATCATGTTGACATAAGTCAACCATTCATCATCCTCATTTGAGGAATTGCTTTAAATGAGGTAGAATACCGCATACCATTTAATAATGCCTATTATGATTTAAATTCACCAAGCATTTCATTTGAGAGTATTTGACCAGGGGTCAATACTTCATATGAAAGTATTTTGGACAAGATTTAAATGAAGTGAAACACTTCATATAACTTGCATAATAGTTTTGGACAATATCAATTACATAAACTTGTCATATTGTCCATTAATTACACTAAGGCATGATCATGCAAAGTGACCACACCATTTTCTTGCATAAACAATTAGTGTAAGTCAAATGTGAGCTATTGGAGTTGGAATTAACTTAATATCTATTTTGGTTGATTTTTAATAATTATTTGAATAGGGAAAAGTCCCTGCCTTCTTCTTTTTATCAGATTAATTATACAACTAATTTTGAGATGGGACCAGTGGCATATTGTAGATCTTTTCCCTAGCTTTCCAACAACATAAAATTCATCAA
>NC_061509.1:147420402-147433702 GCF_022539505.1 Lolium rigidum
ATCAACGACTTGTATACTACAACATGCAGTGGTATGCTGGGTCACCGCAAGTACATAGACCGCTATCCAGCATGCATCTATGCCTAAAAAGTCCACCTTCAGGTTATCATCCGAACCCCCTCCAATATTAAGTTGCAAACAACAGACGATTGCATTAAGTATGGTGCGTAATGTAATCAACAAATACATCCTTAGATATATCATTGATGTTTTATCCCTAGTGGCAACAGCACATCCACAATCTTAGAACTTTCTGTCACCGTCCCAGATTTAATGGAGGCATGAACCCACTATCGAGCATAATTACTCCCTCTTGGAGTTACAAGCAATGACTTGGCCAGAGCCTCTACTAGCAACGGAGAGCATGCAAGATCATAAACAACACATAGATGATAGATTGATAATCAACATAGCATAGTATTCATTATTCATCGGATCCCAACAAACGCACATGTAGCATTACAGATAGATGATCTTGATCATGTTAGGCAGCTCACAAGATCTAACAATGATAGCACAATGAGGAGAAGACGACCATCTAGCTACCGCTATGGACCCATAGTCCAGGGGTGAACTACTCACACATCAATCCGGAGGCGACCATGGCGGTGTAGAGTCCTCCGGGAGATGATTCCCCTCTCGGCAGAGGTGCCGGAGGTGATCTCCTAAATCCCCCGAGATGGGATTGGCGGCGGCGGCGTCTCTGGAAGGTTTTCCGTATCGTGGCTCTCGGTACTGGGGCTATTATCGACGAAGGCTTAAGTAGGCGGAAGGGTAGGTCAGGGGGCGTCACGGGGGGCCCACACACCAGGGCCGCGCGGCCAGCTCCTGGGCCGCGCCGCCCTGTTGTCTGGCCACCTCGTGGCCCCACTTCGTATCTCCCCCGGTGTTCTGGAAGCTTCGTGAAAAAATAGGACCCTGGGCGTTGATTTCGTCCAATTCCGAGAATATTTCCTTACTAGGATTTCGAAACCAAAAACAGCGTAAAACAGCAATCGGCTCTTCGGCATCTCGTTAATAGGTTAGTGCCGGAAAATGCATAATAATGACATATAATGTGTATAAAACATGTGAGTATCATCATAAAAGTAGCATGGAACATAAGAAATTATAGATACGTTTGAGACGTATCAGAGGGCACAAGGCACATCCAACAATTTTGATAGCACATTCTTGAATTGAAGGTACAAAAATGTAGCTAAGCATTCTTCTATGACCTAAGAGAAGAGAGGAAAACTATCGAACCTTAAATAAGAAACTACAAGATCACCTAAGCCACTAAGTAATTTTATAAATAGGAAATAACCACTAAGTGACTGCAACAACTAAAACCCATAAGCTAAGCTCATCATAAATCTATCAAGCTAATCCTAAGCTACTTCACGTACTTAAGAAACTAAGAGAGCAACTGCAAACATTTAAATGAACAAGCAAATTAAGTGTCTGTCACATATGGTCTCTTTTTCTACTCATATGGTCTCTTTTTCTACTAGTATAGCAGACATACACTCAGCCTTTGTTGCAGTATCCGTCACAACGTATAACTTTGGAACTCAACTAAATCCTTCTAAAGTATTTAAGGATATTTCTTACTATTATCCAATGACCATTATATGAACATTCTGATATATGCTTGTAACACTTAGACCACATGACATACCTTATTTGTGTACATATCATGGCATATATGATTGAAAAATCACTCACGCGTTTTGCACATCAAGTGTTGTGGAACACCATGTCTTTCTTCAACCTCTTCCATGCGACAAGAACAATTTCTTGGCATTTTTATATTGAATCAATTCAATATCACATGTACTTTGGCATAACCTTATCAGGTGCCTCACTCTATGTCTATAGATACTGATGCCCAACATTCTTATTCTTGCCTAAGTGTTTCATCGAAAAACCATTCCTCGGTGATGTTATAATCTTGTCAAGAAAAAATAAATAATTTCCAACGATATGTCGTCTACATAAATTATTAAGAAAAAACGTCTCACTACTCCCACTGATTTTCTTGTAAACGGAAGCATCTTTGCGTTCCTGATGAAATCAACCATTTTCCTATTTTATCTAGCAAAGGTTTCAACTATGTGATGCTTACTTGTTCCAATGAATTTTGCATACCTATCTAGGCCTTCTTTGATCCATATGATTTGTACAGTAATTGTGTAGGATTTGGATCCTATGTGAAACTTCCTACATAAGTTGTTTGATTCATAGGAACATATTCTATAGGAACTAACCCTATAGGAATCTTGTAGTATAAATTCTATAGGAAAAAAATTAGGTCATACCTCATGAAAAATTATTTTGCTACAATTAAATACACTTTATATTTCCATAGAATTTAGGTAGACATGAAATCCAAATCATATGAATTTATTATTCCTATATTTTTCCTATCCTATGAATCAAACGAGCCCCAAGTATTTAATGAATTCACGAAATCCTTAAGGACCGTAACTGCCATTAGTCGCGGTTGCGCAACCGTGACCAATTAAGCGCGACTAAAGGCCCTCCCCCTTTAGTTGCGGTTGCTTACGAACCGCGACTAAAGGACCCAACCGGAACTAAAGGCTATTTCGTTAATTTTTTTTAGTTCAATTGGGTTTCTAATTTTTTTCACTCCGTTTTTTTTTCTATTTTTTTTCAGAATTTCTATTATTTCGGTTATTTGCATAGCTTAGTCTCTATCTCTAACTACACTTATCTCTAGTCAAATTACTTACTCGTGGTCAAATTTCCCGCTCGGTCACCCATCCTCCCACTACTCCACCTCTAGCACGCTTAACTTCCGAGTTCCTTTCCCATCCCTCTTCCAAGTGCTTCGCGCACATGTTATTGATAGCAGTATCATATCAATCCTATTAACATGTTGGTCGATGTCACATTTTTTTATTGTTTGAACTTCAAATAATTTTTTTTTGATAAACAAAAATAATGATGTAATACTAATCATGAATAAATAAATAAATATTAACTTTTAAATTTTTATTATTTTTAATTATTTTTATATTTTTTTTGCCAAACCTAAAACCTAAAAATTTGAAAATCTAAAAATTGGGTAAAAGTAATAGTAATCTTTATGCATGATTTAATTATTAATTTTATTTTTAAAAAAAATTTAAAAAAATAAAATCCATAATTTATAGCAAAAACTAAAATCTTCCTGCTTTCGTATTTTCATTTGAAATTTTGAGAATCTAAAAATTGCCTAACCGAGTAAACCCGGGTGAATTCGGATGTAACTTTTTCCCAGGATTTTAGTAATCTATTATACGTTTTTTCCGACGTCGTATGCAAAAGTTATTGCGGTTTTACCATTTTTTGAACTTTTTTTGCAAAGAAAGTGAAAATTCGAATTTCTTAATTTCTCCGAATAGTAGGTTGCATAACATTCAAGAATCTGAAAACAATTTTTTTTTGAATTTTCTATCATTTTCTTTTGTATTTTACAAACCAAAAAAGGCGATCCACAGGGGGGGGTGCAGGGTGCGTGGGAGTAAAAAAACTCGGAAAAACCTTTAGTCGCGGTTGGTGTCCCCAACCGGGACTAAAGGTTTTTCCGCCGGCCGTATCCCTTCGTAGCCCTTTAGTCCCGGTTGGTATTACCAACCGCGACTAAAGGGGTACCCTTTCGTCTCGGATGGAGCATTAGTCGCGGGTCACCTCCCGAACCGGACTAAAGCCCCCTTTAGTCGCGGTTCGAATATTTCCGGGACTAATGGGGGTGGACGGAAGCCTCTTTTTCTACTAGTGGCTTGGTTATATCTTGCGTATATCCTTGGCTTACATTTCTGCTACGAATACAGTTTTGATATCCAGCTAACACATTTCATATGTTGTATCGATAGAATAATCCATACAGATTTAAATAATCACTACGGAAGATCCTTTCTTGGTTCTTGGGGGAGCACCTATTCCTGCTCTTAGCAGGAGCGAGCGTCGCTCGGCGTGCATGCACATCTTCATGGGCCGCATAGAATATAACCCAGTGACACGTAGAATTTTTTTTATTTTTTATTTTTTCCTTTCTATTTAGATTTTAATACATGTTTAAATTTTAGAAATGTTCAAATATGTTTGAGTATAAAATATTCAATTCTAAAAAATCAAACTTTAAAATATTTAAATATGTTCCAATTTGAAAATATTCAAATATAAAAAATCAAACTTGAAAAGGTTTAGATTAAAAAATAGATTAAAAAGTTTTCAAATTGATAGAAAAGGTTAAACTTAAAAAGTTCAAATTTGAAAAAGTTCAATATTTTAAAAAATCATAAAACCCGGCAAAGCTAGAAAAGTGGAAGGAAAAATCCTTTCGATTTATATTACTTGCCGGTAATATAGATGTATCTAAAATTAAAATATATTTAGATACATCCATATCATGACAGTTAATATGGATCAGAGGAAGTACCAAGAAAAGAAAAACAAAAAAAAAACCCGTGAGAAACAGCAGAACCCGATGAACCAGCAAAACCAGCAAAAGAACGAGAAATACCTCGCTAGTTAATGGGCTGGCCCAACCAGTCCGACTGCTTCAGGCGGGAGCGAATCGCGCTGAGCGGCAAATACGGCTTGCCTCATTCTTGGGCTGGTCGACATGGGCCTGTAACGGGCTTTGAGTTGACGCAGGCCCACGAAGCACAGAACGAAAAGAGGCCTGCTCAAAAAGAAAAGGACGAAAATTAAGAGGCGTAATTTATTAATTTTTTTTGGTCAAATTGATTATTTTTTTCGTTTGTTCTGATGCAGCGCGAGCGGTTTTACTTTGCCCTCGCTGCAAAATTTAGCTTTGGCATTCACTCACTGTAAAGAAGGTTAGCTTTGGAATTTAGAGATGGATAATCAGGAAGGATCGAGCTTTCCACCGGAATCCTCCTCCACATTCTTGGTTCTTCTCTAAACCCGCATCCTATATCCAAAAGTTAAAGTTGCATATGTGAGACTGAGAGCACCATCCGTGGTCTGTCCATATGCTTTTACTCCCTTGGCGCGCATCAATTCCTAGTACGACACGAAGGAGTGAGGCAGAACCCAGAAGGATTCCAAAACCAAAGAATCATCCAAAGCGCCCAAATTGACCACTGGAAGTGATTGAACGCGTTAGCAATGCAAGGAACCTGGTTGCACCACGGGCCACGGCTGCCGGCTGTCGCGTCGCAGCACGCACGCACGTACCAAAACCGCCGGCTACTCCAGCCACAGCCTGTGCCATCCCGTAGAAACATCCTCCCGCTACTCAAAGCATCGCTCTGATCACTATATAGGGATGCCGGGGAGCTTAAGCCGTTTACGACAAGCCAAGAAGAACTCGTCGAGCGGATAGCTGACACTACATTCTTGCAGCGGCCAAGCAAGCTAGCTCGCCGGCGCCGGGGCTTGATCGAGATGGCGCGGGGGCCCATGAGCGCGACGCGGCGCACGCGTCCTACGACGGCGCAGTGCTTCGCGGCGACACTGTTCGCGCTGCTCGTCGTCGCCGCCATCGTCGTCATCATCTGGCTGGCGCTCCGGCCCGGGAAGCTCCACCTCTCCGTCGACCACGCCACGGTGCGCGGCTTCAACTTCACGGCGGGGGACAGCGGCCTCGCCGGCACCTTCCTCCTCGCCCTCCGCGCCTACAACCCCAACAAGCGCTCCGTCGTCTACCGCTCCCTCGACGTCGGGGTCTGGTTCGGCGACACGTACCTCGGCGGCGCCGAGGTGCCGGGGTTCCGCCAGCCGCCGCGCAACGAGACGAGGATCGACGTCGCCGCGCCGGCCGTGCGGGGCGCGCTGCCACGGGAGGTGGAGCGGGCGATCAAGCGGGACCGGTCCGGCGGGAAACTGCCGCTGGACGTGCACGTCCGGAGCAAGGTGTCGTTCAGGTACGGCATCGTCAGGACGCGGCGCTACAAGATGCGCGCGAGCTGCCCGCTCGTGCCCGTCGACTTCGCGTCGCCGACGTCCTTTGATCGGGTCTACTGCCATGTGCATTTCTGAGTTCGTGCTACTTGTCAGGCATATTGTACAGCGTGTGTTTCCTTATGTCGTGTTTGGTTTGATTTGAGGATTAATTCCTTCTGCGCGCGTGTTTGGATTGGCTTTATATTGTTCTTGTTCTTCTTCATTTCTGGGTTGTTATTCTTTGATGTAGATACAATTTCGGTAAATTTGGAATATAATTCTCCATAAATGTTTTTCCTACAAGTTGACGGTATTTTGTTGTTTTTTTTGAAAAAATCAACAATCTATTAATAATCATTGAAAACACCAGTACTGTACAAAATATCGTAAAGTAATAACAATTACAGCTGTAGCAGGCAACTTCTATGTGCTGAAGTGTTGAGCAGAGACCGTCTTTGGCTCTTCTTTTCGTTTCACGACCCCCCCACCCACCCTCCGTCCCTTTCTCTCTCCTCCCTCTTCCTTGAGAGTCTCACGAGAGAGTCCGGGCTGCTCCCGAGCCCTCTTCCTTGTTCTTCTTCATTTCTAGGTTGTTATTCTTCGATGTAGATACAATTTGAGCTATATGCACCATTAGTACCTAAACTTGGCATTCGGGTGCACTTTAGTACCTAAAGTTGCAAAACGTGTGTTAGTGGTACCTAATCTTGGTTTTCGGGTTTAGTTAGGTACTAATCGTCTGAAACGTGCCACGTAGGGTGTTGCATAATTGATTTCTGGTCCTTCCACGAATTTGTAGCTTTCCTTCTTAATTAGGGGGAATTTTGGGGGGGTTATTTTGCAAAACAACATGTCCATGATACGGCTGTATTCTTTCCTTTCGTGGCCGGTTCTTCTCAGCGGAAACAGAGGAGCCAAAACCACCTTGAGGATTCCGCGGCGATCATCCGTGTCGTTGTCTCTGCCGAGGCCCTGCTGGAGATGAGGTTCCGCGAGTTCAAGGAGGACCCGCCGGAGTATGGTATGGCGATTCCCTCGATTTGCTTTGTCCGCTGCTGCTTTGTTGGTTAACTGTACTGTTCTTCATGGCTGGTACTTTGTACGTTCGAGCGGGGAAGATTGAGTAGGTTTTAGAGGGAAAAAATCATGGGAAACACTCGCAGTAGTAGATCTTCATCGCATAGACGTAGTAAAACTTTGGAAATCTCTGATTCCATGCGATCTTTATGTCGAGTTCATGTCATGTCCGCCGCCGTGGAAAAGATGGGCGTTTGATCGTAGGAAAATGTAGGGTGTTTGTCAGTAACAACTTTGGCGCCCTTCACCTAAGGATAATGACCCTAAATGTCTCCTGTAACATGTAGTCGTCCTGGTCCGTGCTCTGGTGCACACCGGCCGCGTCCTCCCAAGAGGAGGAGCAGGAGCCCGTGTCGGCCAGGTCGCTGAGCTCAACCTCAGAGCTGCCGCTTTCCTGGCGCACGTCGGCATCCTCCAAGCGGAGAAGAAGGAGTGGCCGTCCTGGTCGCCCGCCGTTGCGCCTGCTGCCTGCGTCGTCCAAATTTAATTTGATGTTGTTGTACTGAATAAGACATCAAGTTGCCTGTACAGATGTTCCTCTATATTTGTACAACTGCAGTAGTGCACATATTGTAAGGGCAAAATATTATGTGTTTGCTCGATTGTTATAGATAAATGAGTGTTAAACAATTGTTTTTCTTCCAGTAAACTTTGTGCAAGTTACTCCTGATGAATTGAACTAAATGGCAGGCCACAAGTGAACTTTGTGCAAATTTTGAACTAAAGTAGAACTGAATGTCAGTCAGTTGTTTAAATGAAAAATGTAACTCAAAGGCATATCCAAATCGTGCAAATGAGGTATCATTGGAAAGGTATGACCATGTACTACAACTTTTAAGTTGGGCCTAAGTCAAAATTGTAAATCGATTGAGAGCAGTTTTCAATTTGATCATGCACCTTTATCTACCTAGGAAACATCAGCAAACGGACTACAACAATCTAAGTCAGGTTACTAGATTTAAGGGATTTCTATTTTCGTGCCCCTGCTTCGTTAGTTGTACTCAGCTTTCCCTAACTCGTTAGTTTTTCCTCAGCTTTCTCCTCCCTCTAGTTTGAAATCCCTCGAAGACGCGGGTTGCCGTCAGGTCAGAGGCCTTACCGTTACCGTCAGGTCAGTTCCTCTCTGACCGTCTCATGCTGACGGGTAGCCATCCATCTACCGCTGACGCGTGGGCCGTTTTATTTCCTGATTGTATACGCGGTGCTGCCAATGACAAATGGGGCCGCTCTATGGGGTTGCCGCAGCCAATGACCAGTGGGTCATCTATTTATTTATAAAAAAAAATATTGCCGCTCTGTGGGGCCTCCGCAGCCAATGACCGCTGTGGCAGGTGACTATTTTCGCAGCTTAATCTAAAGTGACTCTTATGCTAAACATTGTGCATCCCGACGTTGACCTAGCAGTGGCGGCGAGCATAGCCGTTCTGACCATGCCGATATCGGCATCGGCAACGTCATCGTTTGGAGGATGTGGTGCTCGAATAATAGTGGAAATGTGATATTATTTTTTACATGCATAATATATAGAAAATAGCTAGATCTCTAAATAGATGCATATGAAGCTACATATATATTCTTGGTTATAATCCCCCTATCTAAAGGGGATGGATGCATGGCTTCATGTCGTCGTCGCTTTCATCGTCAGTATCTTCGTCGTCTGAGTAGTAGTACCTCCTGCACATTGTTCCGTCGAACACCTTCACTGTGAGCACATCATCGCCTTCATATTTGAAGTGTAAGTAGCAGCCGAAATCCACACCGTGCGCGATGGTGAATTTCTCCCAGCCCTTGTCGAGGTACATCCGGCCTTGTCCGTCAAATAGGACCTCCACGGTCCGAGAGACGAGGACCGCGAGTCAGCTGCTCGCAGATACACCTTAGCCGGCTCCCGGCCGTCAAGATAGTCCGCAATTTTTTTTGGGAGTTCTCGCAAAGAGATCGAGCGCCGATCGTTTGAAATTAAAGGTTTTTTAGAACATGCCCATAATTAATCACATGCATCATATATGTGGGAACGCGTACGTACCTTCTTGACCAAAGGGTCTTTATAGACGACGATGAAGAACTCCTCTATGATCAATGGCGTGTTGACGGTGGTGGTGGCAATGATGATGATCCACTTCCCCTTCCCCTTCCCCTTCCCCTTCCGGTCCGCGTCCGAGACGTGGAAGCCATGGCAATGGATCAAGTGTATGTGAACGAAGAAGAGAGAGGCGTAACCTATTGACACAAGGGATGGCCGTGTGGGTGTTTATAAGGGAGAGATGACCGTTGTAGGGGTTTACACAATAAAATAAGGAGGAGGTGAACGTTGGTGGGGGTTTACACAATAAATTAAGGAGGAGATGACCGTTGTGGGGGTTTACACAATAAATTAAGGAGGAGACGACCGTTGTGGGGGTATATATCTCAACAAAAAAGTAATGCGGACTATCTTGATGGAAATGGAACTTCGTGATATAGTTTATCATTTTACCGTGAAAAGTAATGCCTAAAAGAAATGTTAATTCGTGATAGTTTATCATTTACCGTAATGGCTAAAACAATTCGTGATAGATTCAACCTTCGCCATGAACACTATGAGTAAAGCCTAAGGACATATTTGTCCATATGCAACAGCGGAGCGTGTCTCTCTCCCACACAATGAATGCTAGGATCCATTTTATTCAAACAAAACAAAAATAAAAACAAACCGACGCTCCAAGCAAAGTACATAAGATGTGATGGAATAAAAATATAGTTTCACTAGAGGAACCTGATAATGTTGTCGATGAAGAAGGGGATGCCTTGGGCATCCCCAAGCTTAGACGCTTGAGTCTTCTTGAAATATGCAGGGGTGAACCACCGGGCATCCCCAAGCTTAGAGCTTTCACTCTCCTTGATCATGTTGTATCATCTCCCTCTCTTGATCCTTGAAAACTTCCTCCACACCAAACTCAAAACAACTCATTAGAGGGTTAGTGCACAATCAAAATTTACATGTTCAGAGGTGACACAATCATTCTTAACACTTCTGGACATTGCACAAAGCTACTGAAAGTTAATGAAATCGAAAAATCCATCAAGCATAGTAAAACAGGCAATGCGAAATAAAAGGCAGAATCTGTCAAAACAGAACAGTTCGTAAAGACGAATTTCTAAGAGGCACCAGACTTGCTCAAATGAAAATACTCAAATTTAATGAAAGTTGCGTACATATCTGAGGATCACTCACGTAAATTGGCATAATTTTCTGAGTTACCTACAGAGAATTAGGCCCAGATTCGTGACAGCAAAGAAATCTGTTTCTGTGCAGTAATCCAAATCTAGTATGAACCTTACTATCAACGACTTTACTTGGCACAACAATGCACAAACTAAGATAAGGAGAGGTTTCTACAGTAGTATTCCAAGACTCAAATATAAAATAAAAGTGCAGTAGTAAAAACATGGGTTGTCTCCCATAAGCGCTTTTCTTTAACGCCTTTCAGCTAGGCGCAGAAAGTGTGCATCAAGTATTATGAAGAGTCGAAGCATCAACATCATAATTTGTTCTAATGATAGAATCAAAAGGTAACTTCATTCTCTTTCTAGGGAAGTGTTCCATACCTTTCTTGAGAGGAAATTGATATTTAATATTACCTTCCTTCATATCAATGATAGCACCAACGGTTCGAAGAAAAGGTCTTCCCAATATAATGGGACAAGATGCATTGCATTCAATATCCAAGACAACAAAATCAACGGGGACAAGGTTATTGTTAACGGTAATGCGAACATTATCAACTCTCCCCAAAGGTTTCTTTGTAGAATTATCAAGCAAGATTAACATCCAAATAACAATTTTTCAATGGTGGCAAGTCAAGCATGTTATAGATTTTCTTAGGCATAACGGAAATACTTGCACCAAGATCACATAAAGCATTACAATCAAAGTCATTGACCTTCATCTTAATGATGGGCTCCCAACCATCCTCTAGCTTCCTAGGAATAGAAGTTTCGCGATTTAATTTCTCTTCTCTAGCTTTTATGAGAGCATTTGTAATATGTTTCGTGAAAGCCAAATTTATAGCACTAGCATTAGGACTCTTAGCAAGTTTTTGTAAGAACTTTATAACTTCAGAGATGTGGCAATCATCAAAATCCAAACCATTATGATCTAAAGCAATGGGATCATTGTCCCCAATGTTGAAAAAAATTTCAACAGTTTTATCACAGGCAGTTTCAATGAGTTTTAGCAGTTTCAGGCAGTTTTTCGCGCTTTGCATTAGAAGTGGAAATATTGCCAACACCAATTCTTTACCAATAATAGTAGGAGGTGCAGCTACATGTGGAGCATTAGCATTACTAGTGGTGGTAATAGTCCAAACTTTAGTTATATTATCTTCTTTAGCATTTTCTTCTTTTTCCCACCTAGCACGCAATTCGGCCATCAATCTTATATTCTCATTAATTCTAACTTGGATGGCATTTGCTGTAGTAACAATTTTATTATCTATATCCTCACGTTTAGCAGCCATTTTATTAATTAAAGAAGATTGTGACGCAGACATGTATGAGATTCGGTTTTCAGCATTTGCAAGTTTAGTTTGCAACCCAGAGATCTCCATATTCAGATTTTCAAGTTGATTTCCTATATTCTTCAACAAGGTAGATTGCTCATTCATAGTTTTAGTAAACAATTTATTTTGCTCATATTGTAATTGCATAAAGTTCTTGGTGGATCTTTCAATTTCTAATATCTTTTCCTCATTAGGTGAAGCATATCTACCATAAGAGTTACCATTAGCAGGATATGGCCTAGAATTATTATAATTGTTATTTTTAACGAAATTCACATCAACATATTCTTTTTGAGCAACCAATGAAGTTAACGGAACATTATTAGGATCAACATTTGTCCTATCATTCACAAGCATAGACATAATAGCATCAATCTTATCACTCAAGGAAGAGGTTTCTTCGACAGAATTTACCTTCTTACCTTGTGGAGCTCTTTCCGTGTGCCATTCAGAGTAATTAATCATCATATTACCAAGGAGCTTTGTTGCTTCGCCAAGAGTGATGGACATAAAGGTACCTCCAGCAGCTGAATCCAATAGGTTCCGCGAAGAAAAATTCAGTCCTGCATAAAAGGTTTGGATGATCATCCAAGTAGTCAGTCCATGGGTTGGGCAATTTTTAACCAAAGATTTCATTCTTTCCCAAGCTTGTGCAACATGATCATTATCCAATTGTTTGAAATTCATTATGCTACTCCTCAAAGATATAGTTTTAGCAGGGGGATAATATCTACCAATAAAAGCATCCTTGCATTTAGTCCATGAATCAATACTATTCTTAGGCAGAGATAGCAACCAATCTTTAGCTCTTCCTCTTAATGAGAAAGGAAATAATTTTAATTTTATTATATCACCATCTACATCCTTATACTTTTGCATTTCACATAGTTCAACAAAATTATTGAGATGGGCAGCAGCATCATCAGAACTAACACCAGAAAATTGCTCTCGCATAACAAGATTCAAGTAAAGCAGTGTTTAATTTCAAAGAATTCTGTCTGTAGTAGCGAGTGGAGCAATAGGTGTGCATAAGAAATCATTATTATTTGTGGTTGTGAAGTCACACAACTTAGTATTTTCAGGAGTACCCATTTTAGCAATAGTAAATAAAGCAAACTAGATAAAGTAAATGCAAGTAACTAATTTTTTTGTGTTTTTGATATAGCAAACAAGATAGCAAGTAAAGTCAAACTAGCAACTATTTTTTGTGTTTTGATTTAGTGCAGCAAACAAAGTAGTAAATAAAATAAAGCAAGACAAAAACAAAGTAAAGAGATTGGAATGTGGAGACTCCCCTTGCAGCGTGTCTTGATCTCCCCGGCAACGGCGCCAGAAAAAGAGCTGTTGACGTGGGAGTTGAAAATCTTTGTGGTGTAACTTTTCTTCGTTCCCCGGCAACGGCGCCAGAAAAATTGCTTGATACGCGTACAGCACGCGTCCGTTGGGAACCCCAAGAGGAAGGTGTGATGCGTACAGCGGCAAGTTTTCCCTCAGTAAGAACCCAAGGTTTATCGAACCAGTAGGAGCCAAGAAGCACGTTGAAGGTTGATGGCGGCGAGATGTAGTGCGGCGCAACACCAGGGATTCCGGCGCCAACGTGGAACCCGCACAACACAACCAAAGTACTTTGCCCCAACGAAACAAAGTGAGGTTGTCAATCTCACCGGCTTGTCTGTAACAAAGGATTAGATGTATAGTGTGGATGATGATTGTTTGCGGAAAACGAGAGAACAAGTATTGCAAGTAGATTGTATTTGATTAAAAGAATGGACCGGGGTCCACAG
>NC_061509.1:147433802-147511564 GCF_022539505.1 Lolium rigidum
AGGTTGTCAATCTCACCGGCTTGCTGTAACAAAGGATTAGATGTATAGTGTGGATGATGATTGTTTGCAGAAAACGAGTAGAACGAGTATTGCAGTAGATTGTATTTCGAGTATAGAGAATTGGACCGGGGTCCACGAGTTCACTAGAGGTGTCTCTCCCATAAGATAAACAGCATGTTGGGTGAACAAATTACAGTTGGGCAATTGACAAATAAAGAGGGCATGACCATGCACATACATATTATGATGAGTATTGTGAGATTTAATTGGGCATTACGACAAAGTACATAGACCGCTATCCAAGCATGCATCTATGCCTAAAAAGTCCACCTTCAGGTTATCATCCGAACCCCTCCAGTATTAAGTTGCTAACAACAGACAATTGCATTAAGTATTGCGCGTAATGTAATCAGTAACTACATCCTCGAACATAGCACCAATGTTTTATCCCTAGTGGCAACAACACATCCATAATCTTAGAGGTTTCTCTCACTCCCCCAGATTCACGGAGACATGAACCCACTATCGAGCATAAATACTCCCTCATGGAGTTACTAGCATCAACTTGGCCAGAGCATCTACTAATAACGGAGAGCATGCAACATAATAATCAACACATAGACATGAATTGATAATCAACATAACATAGTATTCTCTATTCATCGGATCCCAACAAACACAACATATAGAATTACAGATAGATGATCTTGATCATGTTCGGCAGCTCACAAGACCCGACAATTAAGCATAATGGGGAGAAGACAACCATCTAGCTACTGCTATGGACTCATAGTCCAGGGGTAGACTACTCACACATCACTCCGGAGGCGACCATGGCGGCGTAGAGTCCTCCGGGAGATGATTCCCCTCTCCGGCAGGGTGCCGGAGGCGATCTCCTGAATCCTCCGAGATGGGATTGGCGGCGGCGGCGTCTCTGGAAGGTTTTCCGTATCGTGGCTCTCGGTACTGGGGGTTTCGCGACGGAGGCTATTTGTAGGCGGAAGGGCAGGTCAGGAAGGGGCACGAGGGGCCCACACCCTAGGTCGGCGCGGCCAGGGCTTGGGCCGCGCCGCCCTATGGTGTCGCCACCTCGTGGCCCCACTTCGTCTCCTCTTCGGTCTTCTGGAAGCTTCGTGGCAAAATAGGACCCTGGGCGTTGATTTCGTCCAATTCCGAGAATATTTCCTTACTAGGATTTCTGAAACCAAAAACAGCAGAAAACAACAACTGGCACTTCGGCATCTTGTTAATAGGTTAGTTCCAGAAAATGCACGAATATGACATAAAATGTGCATAAAACATGTAGATATCATCAATAATGTGGCATGGAATATGAGAAATTATCGATACGTCGGAGACGTATCATGTCTCTCCCATAATAATAAGCATGTTGGGTGAACAAATTACAGTTGGGCAATTGACAAATAGAGAGGGCATGACAATGCACATACATGATATGATGAATATTGTGAGATTTAATTGGGCATTATGACAAAATACATAGACCGCTATCCAGCATGCATCTATGCCTAAAAAGTTCACCTTCGAGTTATCATCCGAACCCCTTCCAAGTATTAAGTTGCAAACAACGGACAATTGCATTAAGTATGGTGCGTAATGTAATCAATAACTACATCCTCGGACATAGCATCGATGTTTTATCCCTAGTGGCAACAACACATCCACAACCTTAGAACTGTCCGTCACCGTCCTGCATTTAATGGAGGCATGAACCCACTATCGAGCATAAATACTCCCTCTTGGAGTTAAGAGTAAAAACTTGGCCGGAGCCTCTACTAATAACGGAGAGCATGCAAGATCATAAACAACACATAGGTAATAGATTGATAATCAACATAACATAGTATTCTCTATCCATCGGATCCCAACAAACACAACATATAGCATTACAGATAGATGATCTTGATCATGTTAGGCAGCTCACAAGATCCGACAATGAGGCATAATTAGGAGAAGACGACCATCTAGCTACTGCTATGGACCCATAGTCCAGGGGTGAACTACTCACTCATCACTCCGGAGGCGACCATGGCGGTGAAGAGTCCTCCGGGAGATGATTCCCTCTCCCGGCAGGGTGCCGGAGGCGATCTCCCGAATCCCCCGAGATGGGATTGGCGGCGGCGGCGTCTCTGGAAGGTTTTCCGTATCGTGGCTCTCGATACTGGGGGTTTCGCGACGAAGACTATTTGTAGGCGGAAGGGCAGGTCAGGAGGCGTCACGGGGGGCCCACACGCTAGGGCCGCGCGGGCCCCCCTTGGGCCGCGCCGCCCTAGTGTGGCGGCGCCCCGTGGCCCCACTTCATCTCTCCCTCGGTCTTCTGGAAGCTTCGTGGCAAAATAGGCCCCTGGGCGTTGATTTCGTCCAATTCCGAGAATATTTCCTTACTAGGATTTCTTAAACCAAAAACAGCAGAAAACATCAACTGGCTCTTCGGCATCTCGTTAATAGGTTAGTGCCGGAAAATGCATAAATATGACATAAAGTATGCATAAAACATGTAGATATCATCAATAATGTGGCATGGAACATAAGAAATTATCGATACGTCGGAGACGTATCAGTGATAACAATGAGAAGGAAATGGTTGATGACAAAGAGGATGAGGATGCATTAGATGATGAGACCTTACAACTTGGAGAAGATAATATGGTAGTGTTGAGGAACAAATTGATTGAATTCAATCCATCATGTGACATGGATAACCCTATTTTTGTTAGTTGAATGGCATTTAGTGGGGTTGAAGAGTTGAGAAAGGCGTTGGCAACATATGCTGTAAGAAATAGGAAGAAGATCAAGAAAGTTGATGTTCTATACTATGCGCATAAGTCAAATCCATAATAATTTATCTTCTCATTTCTCATTTGTATAGGGCCTAATAAATGTTGTTCAAAAGTTATTTCCTGAGTCAGAACATAGGTTCTGCGTCCTGCATATGATTCAGAATTTTCAGAGAGCAGGCCATAAGGGAGAAACTTTGAAGAATGATGTTTCGGCTATTGCCAGGTCAACAAGCCATGAATTCGAGAAGTACTACCGTGTTGACTTCAAGAGTAGAACATGTGACTGCAAAAGATGGCAGTTAACTGGCATTCCATGCCACCATGCCATTGCTTGCTGCAGGAAAGATAACATCAACTATGAGAATTTGGTCGACAACTGCTACACTGTAGAGACATACAAAAGAGGATATGCCTACACTCTATCACCACTTCGAGGTAGAGTTTTCTGGGAGAAGATGAACGCAACTCGAGTGCATCCACCTCTCTACACCAAGGTGATGGGAAGACCTAAGAGATGCAGAAGAAAAGCACCTGAAGAAAAAGTGAAGGAAGGAGTGCCTTACTTCACTAAAGCAGGAACCATAATTCACTGTTCCATTTGTGGGAAAAGTGGTCACAACAAAAATGGGCATCAAACATATCTTCTTAGTCAGCAGCAGCAAATGGAAGGAGTAGTAGTTTGGGAAGATGAAGAAATATACATTCCGTCCATTCTTGAGGTTGTTGTAATGATGCTCCTTCCTATGATGCTTCGTACTTAATTTGCAACTTCTAATATTTCTAATTTCTATTACTACAACACATTTACCCACAGTCAGCCAATCCTGATCTTGATCCTACAAATATACAAGAGAGCATGGTCTACAGAATGCAGCAAGAGGTGCAGCATGGTCTTCTCATTTTATTACTGCTATATATGTTCCATATTAATTGAAGTTTCTTTCGTCTTGATGATTTGTTTCGTCATCTCATTGCAGCAAAACGAGCACATGCCAGCAAATAGAGTTCTAGGTCCTTTGCCTGAAAATGAATTTATTGCATCTGCTAGAGACAGTATTCCACAATCTACAACAAGGGTCACAACTGCATCAACAAGGGGGAATTTGAGAGCAAGAGGAAGAGGCAGGGCAACAGGAGGAAGAGAAGCTACTGCAGCTGGAACTAGAGGAAGAGGAAAAAGAAATGCTACAAGTCATGGTACTATACATGCAACCACAAGTAGAGGAAGAAAAACAAGAAAACCCAATTCTACGGTTGGTAATGCAGATGCAAACACAACAAGAGGTCACAACGGCATTCCTGATTTGAATGATGCTATTCCGGAGCTAAATGCACAGGAATGGCCTCTAAGTCGGAATGCACCACAAGCGAGATGATGCTTAGATGTCTAGTTGTTTCCATATTGAACCTGTAATTCTCTTTATTTTCATTGACTAAAACCACAGGTCATGGTACTACATCACATTGTAATTGCATTTCCTTATCAGTGATGAACCTTTATGTGGAATAACACTGTAATGGTTGCTCTGGTCCAAGCCATTGTATCAGTTTGCTTCTCTGTTTTTTGCATCTTCAGATGTGCATGTCTGTGGAATAATAGTGTTTGCAATAGTAGATGTTAGCATTCAAAGACACACTGCTTGACAAAGTTAACATTGCTGTTGATAAAGGAGAATCATGTACAGGATCCCATATTATTATTATAGACAACAAGGCTTATTTCAACAACATATATTATTGTTTGTAGGCCTCTTCAAACAATTAGTGTACAATTACTGTGATATTCATAACATTACAAGGGACAAAGGATCTTGTTGCAGCTTCTTCAGTTAGTTCAGTTACTGTAGCAGCCTGTAGCAGTCTCCGTTATTCAGTTAGTTTAGTTAACCGTAGCAATCTGTAGTCTGTACATCAACACATGCTGCATCCTCTTGTTTTTGCCCAATCTGTTCATAATAGTATGAATTCAAACCAGATTCCTCTTTATTCCTCTTTATTTCATTGACTGAAACAAGTTATGAATTTTACATTCATGTTGTACACAGTAAGACCATCTCTTCTTGTACTACTGGTCAAAGGAAACCCCTAGTGAACAAAGCTACACATGCATACATCACTACAGAACTAGCAACTACACACATGAAAATCATTTCTTTCTGGTTCCTATTTCTCATATCTTCTATGTGATTTATCTTCAACATCTTCTCTGCCTTCAGTTTCTCGACCTCAAGCTGCAATTCAGGTAGCTTTCTCACAAGCTTCTCCACATAGTCTTCCTTGTAGTTTCCGGACTTGGTTCTGCAAATTAGCGCAAGAAAAATGATGGTTTCAAACTGACTACCAAGTGCAATGTTAACTGAAACTCACTACAAGTGCAGAGAAGCACACACAGCCGGAATGCTCACCTCCGCAGCTGATTCCCTTCTTGAGCATGTCACCGTCGGCCTCATCTTCGCCCCAAGCAGTACACCTCGCCGGTCTGCGTCCAGACCTCACCTTCCGCCCATGAATTTCCGGCGAAGCCAACGGAGCTACCAGGGAGGCGAGACGGCAGTGCCTCCTTGATTCGACAAGATTGAGCTCTGTGACGTTAACAGCATATTAATATGCAGTCCTTTGCTGCTAACTGGTAACTACATTTACCATCTACCAGCAATGTCAGGCTAGCATAGCACAACGTCTTTTGGTGCTGACCACAACTGATTACCCTTACCAATTCAGCGCATTAGCTTGTTACTGTGAGAAGGGACGGAGTGTGCTGTGGAGAGTACTAACTCTAGTATATGGCAGGATTCAAAGACGAGCAAAGAATCGCTCAAAACCAAATCCACGAATGATGGGAGGGGAGTTGCCGAAATACGGACCTGGACGGCCGCGCTGCCGTACTTGGGAGGGTGCCTCGGCGACGAAGGGAGCGCCTCCATCCGCGAACCTCTCCAGCACCCACGGCCCGCGCCGGCCTCCTATCGCATCAACTGCCGCAGCCTACTCCTTCGCCTAATACCGCCGCCGGCCTGGGCAACCGCCTCCAGCTCTCGAATTAGACCGCCGTTGCCGGGGAGATCGGGTAGGGTTAGGAAATTAGGGAACTTCCCGTACCTGCTCACTCAAAGGGACAACGGGGGACAGCTGGATCCGAAAACCAAGATTACATACTGCAGGGGGGGTTTTGCAAATATAAATCTGATCTGGCGCCAGTCATCATCCTATGTGGCGTCACATGTGGCAACTCTGGACGCGATTAGTGCCTACCTGAACCCGAAAACCAAGATTAGGTACCACTAACGCACGTTTTGCAACTTTAGGTACTAAAATGCACCCGAATGCCAAGTTTAGGTACTAATGGTGCATATAGCTCATACAATTTCGGTAAATTTGGAATATAATTCTCCGTAAATGTTTTTCCTACAAGTTGAGGGTATTTTATTTTTGTTTTTGAAAAAATCCACAATCTATTAATAATTTTAAAAAAAAACACCAGCCCTTATAACAATTACAGCTGCAGCAGGCGACTTCTATGCGCTAAAGTATTGAGCCGAGACTGCCTTTGGCTCTTCTTTTCTTTTCACGATCCCCCCACCCCCCGTCCCTTTCTCTCTCCTTTCTCTTCACGAGAGAGTCCGGATCGCTCCTGAGCCCTCTCCAGCGGCTTTGCCAGCCGAAGATGGCGAAGGAGAGGCGTCGGAGTAGGTGGTAGGTTTAGATTCAGGTGTTTCGGCTGTTTGCCAGTGTTTGGAGTAGGGCACAAGGTTGTTTGGGCCAGATCTTATGCATCCTGAGCGGGTGGCTTCTCTTCGTCGTGCTTCGGGTTCGTGTCTGCTGCCCTTGGATTCAAGATGTTGGGCTGCTGATTCTTCCTCCTCTGGCCGGTCATGGAGGCGAGGGGATGAGGAAGGAAGGCGCCAACATAGGTGCATCTGGAGGCAGGTGGGGGTCCCTCCTCTAGCCTGGAGTGTCGGCGCCGTGTTAGGCTATCGCCGCTGGGTGGCTCTATCGTGCTCCCGACGTGGGAGGCGATGAAGCCTACTTTCACGACGAGCCCCTGCTTCAATAAGTGTCTTCGCCATCTCAGTTTTGGTGGCCAAGCTCGCCTTCTTATCCTCTCGGCCGGCCTCGGTGGCGAGGGAGAGGAGCGGGTTGGTGCAGCTGCGACAACCTTGCAGAGGTGCTCGGGGCTCCTGGAGCATGCGTCCTCGGCAGCAAACTCCAAGCGACGACAAGTTTTGGCCGCCGCTATCTCCGGCCAAAGGGTTGGCCCTGCTGCGCTCAACCTTTAAATCGGTTCGAGCTCTTTCCTCCTTCACTGGAGGATCTTCTTCGACTTCGGCGTGGCGGTGAGCAGCGCTACTTCCACAAGTGGTCTCGTCCCCAGTGGAGGCAGCCGCGGCAGCGCCGCCAAGTCAACAACCTTTGGCGTCATCTCTAGACTTGATCGCGTTTTCAAGCATCTTTGTGGGTTGTTTTATGTAAAAGCTAGGGCCTCGGTTGTAATCTTCTTCCTTCTTGGGGTCCTCGGTGTAATTGTACTCCCACCGCCGATATAAATGCATGCTCCAGGTCCTTCGGGACCTTTCCCGATAAAAAAAAGTGTTGAACCGACAATGACCCATTTTCATTGAATAACCAAAATAACGTTATTAAGAGGCAAATAAAGAGAGCAGGCGACTTCTATGCACTATCAGAAAACTAGGCTATGATGATTCCTGCGTCTTCACCCCACCCCACAGGAACATTCTAGGGCGTCAACCCCGGAGTGACTTGGCCCCTAGGGCAGATAATGGCATCACCTTTTTCATTTCGGGGTTGTTATTATTATTTGATGTAGATACAATTTCGGTAAATTTGGTACTGTATATAATTCTCCGTAAATGTTTTTTTGTACAAGTTGACGGATTATTTTTTAACAAAATCCACCGATTTGTTAATAATAGTCAAAAGCACTAGTGCAGAATATCCTACACTAACAAAAAATATAAATCGATTCTCCAGCATGCGGACTTCTATGCACTGAAGTGTTGAGCGGGTAGTGACCCATTTTCATTGCAATAACCAAAATAACGTTGTTAAGGGGCAAATAGAGAGAACTGTCAACTTCTATGCACCATCAGAAAACTAGGCTGTGCTGATTGGCGTCTTCGCCCCACAGAAATGTTCCACGGCGTCAAACCCGACGTGACTCAGCCCCTAGGGCAGATAACATTGCCGTTCACGCTTCTGACGGCAACAAGCTTATCCATCTGACCTACAATGGTATCCTACGGTGTCCCGGCGTTGGCAAAGTTCATGGCGGCTACAATGACTTGAAGATGTTAGGATGATGGGGGTCATCACCATCAAGGCTGATAGGAAAGATGTTTTCTGTGTTGAGCTGATGTTCAGGGTAGCTTCGGTGGCTACCCACGAGAACACCGATGAGCCGAGCTCCTCAGCTCCGCCCCGCCAAAGAAGAAGGTTGTGACGGATAATAGCAAGCTAATGGAGCAGGTACCAATGTGTGACGACAGGAGCGTCCCGACCACCATCGGTGCTAGCCTTTCTGCTAAATAGGAACTCACGCCCGTCGCCTTCCTCGGGGAAAACTCTGACGTGTTGGCCTGGAAACCATCAGGTTGTCCTGGGTCTCTAGGGAGGTGATTGAGCACCACTTTGCGGTGTGCCCTGGCGCCCGCTCTGTAAAGCAGAAGGTCCATCGCCAAGTGCAAGATGGGCAAGTTTTCATGTTTCACAGAGGTGAAAATAATGTTCCAGAGTACAAGCCCAAAGAAACACCAACATTCTACACCCAGTGGATAATAACTTGCATGACATACCATCAACAGCAACTACACTGAGTCAAGGATCAGTAGGCAAACTTGGAGAACGGAACGACTGGAAGTAACACTGATGATTTCAGAGAAAAGCAGCATATGACCTACTCATTGCAGCTAATCAGACTAAAATATACACATGTAAGTGCAGAATGGATACTCAAAATGCATCAGAAACATGCTGAAGTTGCTACTTATTGCAATTATCCAGACCTAGGATCATCTTCGTTGAAAGAAGTTCATTGACTGAAGGTATCCGAGCCGAAGCAAAACAGCAAAGCCTTCCCAGGAAGCTATCAGCGACATGTTACTGCAAACCATGGACAGAGCGCTACTGAAGTTGCTCCGTATCAGCTGCGGTGGCATAGACAGGGTGGAGAGTGTGGCCAGCTGCAGGTTCCACATGAATCCATTTCCTACCAGTCAGCTTATTCCGCTCGAACCTCACGTGGCCTTCCTTCAAGGAGAAGAGAGTGTGGTCCTTGCCCATTCCAACGTAGTTCCCAGGATGGAAGCGGGTTCCTCTTTGGCGAACGATGATGTTTCCTGGTTCTACTTTCTGAAAAAAATTAAAACAAGTGTAAGTGATGGAGAGCAGATGACATCTTTTTTTCTATTTAATTACGAGATGAGGACGACGTTCACTAACATAAGACCTTTTAGATACTTCAAACCGGACTAGATACGGACCAAAATGGGTGAACCTACACACTAAAACGCGCCTAGATACATGCATTTACGGGAAAAAAAAGCTAATGGTCTTCCATTAGTGAACGGAGGGAGTATATCATTAGAGAAGATACCAAAATTTCAAACTCTTAGCTATGTTAACATGATGTAGGAAATTGTTCGTGTAATCTTGTTCAGCACTAAGGACAAAAGAAAACATAAAAACCACAAGGAGCATCTGAAGATGATACCTCTCCACCAAATTTCTTAACACCCAAATACTTGGGGTTAGAGTCGCGGCCATTTTTTGTTGATCCAGCAGTCTTTTTGGTGGCCCAACGCCTAAAAACCAAACTCAGTCCTCCAGAAGCCTCTGAAATTAAGTGCATATAATAAATTAAAGCCACTTGTAAAAAAAAGCAAAAAGATCCAAGTTCAAACTTGATGTCACAAACTGCAAAGCCTGAATCATCACCTGCTGTGCTAGTGTACGCCGGAACACTTGAGATCAGTTCTTTGACATTTACTCGCCTGAAAACTGATGAGAGAGCCATCTTGCTTGCCCAAATTTACCTGTCACTCTAAGGATTCTCTCAATACACACACTAATACTGTACTGTGGATAAATAAATAACAAAAACAACTTAGGCTTATGCATCATGATCATGTCCTTTTCAGCTTTCCGTGTTGATTAGGTTTTACGTTTGGTTGCATTACTTCTACTAAGCCGAAGTGTGAACCTACAAGTGTCCATGAGCCCTCAACTCACCTCAGTTGTGATATGCTAGCTAGTACTTCGGAGCTCTCTTGTTAACGTTTCTGCAATTTTGTAAGAATTTTGGTTTCACAGAGAACAAGATGTGGCATTAAAGTGCAAAGCATAAATGGTTTAGAACAAAATAGAGAGAACATGTGCACATTTTAAGTTCCTCATATGCCTGGAAAAAAATGGATGGGGAATTTATAGGGAGACATAAGATCTTCCTTATTGGTGATAAATACAACTGTACAAGTAACACGTTGCAGACCCTCTCAAAGGGTATATTTGGCTCCCAGCCAATGCTGGACCTACCAAATAATGGTGCGCCTGAGTCTCTACGGCTGCTGTTTGATTGGCCACAAAAGGTTGGCTAGCCCAGCCCAGCATACACACTGCTGTGAATTTTTTTGCCGAACATGGGCGAAATGAGGGCAGAGGAATCCTCCGCCAAAATTTTGTCCGCGCCAGGAGTTAGAAGGCGCAGGTGGAGGCGTAAACCAAACATACCCAAAATATAGGTAGTATTTTCCCAAGATATCTAAACGACAAGCAGAATAAAGCTTCAAAAAAGATGGAAAGTAGAGCTTAGCTGGATGCAACATCAGGAACTAGTCGGAATACTGCATCGAATCAAGAAACTATGGGTAGCTCTCTGGCTTGAGTTGACTTAAATGGACCAGTAACTAATGTATATTCAAATTTCAAAATATAGTGTTAAATCTGTTATTAATAACACAGCAAATCTGTTATTATTAAATTCTCATTTTCCTTCATTTCATCAGCATTGCTCAATGAACCCAACCCCACTGCATATATCAATGGTGAATGTATCCAAGGTATTATGTTGCACAACTCTCACTAGTAGTACATACCGGGTAGCCCTGGACATATTATAGCACTTTACATTTAGATCTGTGTAAATTTGGGTTAGCAAAAGATGAGCATATCTCGGTTCTTGGAGGAACACTAGGATGTCCAGATATCCAAAAGCAATACTACTAACATAATGAGAAATGACGTTATTCTATGATACCACAACGAACAAGAAGATATGAAGGTTTTGTTAATGTAAACCTCGATTGTCCTGAATATGTGACGTTTAGTATTTACCTTATCTCTGAAATAATGTCAAGCTTAAAGCGTGCGTGTTCACGTTGAGGCGTTGTCCTGGTCGTAGGATAGTTTCAGTCTTCCTAGTTTTCAGCTAAGTAACCTGCAGAAGACTTGGCCAAGATCACGTCCGTGGGATGGCACAGAAAGAACGGATCATGGGCAAAATTATAGCACGGATTGTTGTTCTGTTGAATGAAAGGAAAAAAAACTGAAAAGACGCAAGTCAGAGCTCGTCACAAAAACTCTGAGAGCAGTTCATGTTCTTTCAGTTTCGTCTCACAGTGTAGTTTCAGAGGGTCGCTTGCAAATTCCACATTAACAGACCAGCGTGATCGCGTTGTGTATCCAGGCTTGTGATATGACAGGTTTCTCCCAGGTACATTCACAACGAAAGAAAAAAAAAATCTTGGGCGTAACAAGATTGGCGTTTCACCGAGAAAACCAATATATTCGGCCTTCACCGCCAGTCCTGGCTGGCTGCTTGGCATTTCACCGAACATGTTGTGCTCAGCTAATCCAGAGCAGGCCCAATGTCACAGCCGAGGCACCTTCCAAACCCAGTACAAAGGATCATGCATAAAAAGCACCATTCGTATATGACCTAATGCATCAAAATTTCCTAACCGCCGTTCTTTGATCGAACCGGGAACGCCCCAAGAAGCGTTCACACTTCGGTCCGAGGTGCTACGGCCGGCAAACAAACGGGGAGGGGGGGGGGGGGGGGGGGAGGGAGGGAGAGAGAGAGCTCACCTCTCGGAACCGACACCGCTGACGCTGCACGTCGTCGCCGCCGCCGTCGCTGCAGCCTCGAACCAGCAATGGGGACTGGACTAGGAGCAACCAGAAGAACAGGGTCGGGAGCTCGCTCCTCCGTGCTTATGGGCCAGGACTGGCCGGCCTAGTACATTTCCGAGATATAATGATGTCATGGAGAAGGAGCCCAGTAACTTCTGATCCGATCCATTATATATTGCTGATTTTTTCCATTTTTTTTTTGGGAGGTAGGGACCGTAGGGAGTTAAAGAGAGAGAGAGTTCCATTGGTTAGTTTTAGGATCATCACATCCAGTCTTTAGTTGTCCCTTCATACAAGCAGGAGCGTCAAGATGCCACAAATTCAAGCACACACTCGAACAAGCCGATTTATCACATATACAATTGTAGTTGTATGTGTTTATTCATTAATATCTCCGTCCCAAAAGTAGTTAGTCAAAATTCAATGTTTCCTAAGTCTACCCAATGTTGTCCATAAAATTGATAAAAGTTTTCTTTTTTGAGAAACACAGTACAAACGTAGACGTTCACATACATGTGCATACACGCATCCCTATAAACGCACACACGCACACCCTGCCCCTATGAGCACCTCCGGAAGACTGAGCCGGCAGATTGGATCTTGAAATTGATGAAGTCACCACAGGTGCCTCGCTGTCGATGGAAACGTCTACTGAATGTAAATTCTGCATTTATGAGACACACAAATGTCAAACCCGAGGTTTGAACTCTGGTGGGCTGAGGTGAAGGAGATATGCCCTAGTGGCAATAATAAAATAGTTATTATTATATATCTTTATGTTTATGATAAATGTTTATATACCATGCTATAATTGTATTAACCGAAACATTGATACATGTGTGATATGTAAACAACAAAGAAGTCCCTAGTATGCCTCTTAACTAGCTTGTTGATTAATAGATGATTAGTTTCATAATCATGAACATTGGATGTTATTAATAACAAGGTTATATCGTTATATGAATGATGTAATGGACACACCCAATTAAGCGTAGCATAAGATCACGTCATTAAGTTATTTGCTATAAGCTTTCGATACATAGTTACCTAGTCCTTATGACCATGAGATCATGTAAATCACTTATACCGGAAAGGTACTTTGATTACACCAAACGCCACCGCGTAAATGGGTGGTTATAAAGGTGGGATTAAGTATCCGGAAAGTATGAGTTGAGGCATATGGATCAACGGTGGGATTTGTCCATCCCGATGACCGGATAGATATACTCGGGCCCTCTCGGTGGAATGTCGTCTAAAGTCTTGCAAGCATATGAATAAGTTCATAAGAGACCACATACCACGGCACGAGTAAAGAGTACTTGTCGAGACGAGGTTGAACAAGGTATGAAGTGATACCGATGATCAAACCTCGGACAAGTAAAATATCACGTGACAAAGGAATTGGTATCGTATGTGAATGGTTCATTCGATCACTAAAGTCATCGTTGAATATGTGGGAGCCATTATGGATCTCCGGCATCCCGCTATTGGTTATTGGTCTGGAGTGAGTACTCAACCATGTCCGCATAGTTCGCGAACCGTAGGGTGACACACTTAAAGTTGGATGTTGAAATGGTAGAACTTGAATATGGAATGGAGTTCGAATATTTGTTCGGAGTCCCGGATGAGATCCCGGACATCACGAGGAGTCCCGGAATGATCCGGAGAATAAGATTCATATATAGGAAGTCATTTTATGTGAATTAAAATGATCCGGAAGGTTCTATGGAAGGTTCTAGAAGGTTCTAGAAAAGTCCGGAAGAAACCACCAAGGAAGGCGGAGTCCCGGTGGGACTCCACCTCCCATGGCCGGCCAACCCTAAGGGGGAGGAGTCCCAAGTGGACTCCCCTAGGGGGCCGGCCACCCCCTCCCAAGGAAGGTGGAACTCCCACCTCTAGTGGGAGTCCTAGCTTGGGTAGGTTTCATGTGATATGGAAAGTTTTTGGTTTGGGGTCTTATTCGAAGACTTGTAGACCAACTCTTGGGTGTTCCACCTATATAATGAGGGCCAAGGGGAGGGGGCCGGCCACCCCAAGACCACAGCCTGGCCGCACCCCCTAAGTGGCCGGCCACCCCTCTCCCAAACCCTAGCCGCCCCCCTCTCCTCCATAGCTCCCGCACGCTTAGCGAAGCTCCACCGGAGTTCTCCACCGCCACCGACACCACGCCGTCGTGCTGTCGGATTCAAGAGGAGCTACTACTTCCGCTGCCCGCTGGAACGGGAGGTGGACGTCGTCTTCATCAACAACCGAACGTGTGACCGAGCACGGAGGTGCTGCCCGTTCGTGGCGCCGAGGGATCGTGATCAAGATCTTCTACGCGCTTTTGCAAGCGGCAAGTGAACGTCTACCGCAGCAACAAGAGCCTCATCTTGTAGGCTTTGGAATCTCTTCAAGGGTGAGACTCGATAATCCCCTCGTTGCTACCGTCTTCTAGATTGCATCTTGGCTTGGATTGCGTGTTCGCGGTAGGAAATTTTTTGTTTTCTATGCAACGTTATCCTACAGTGGTATCAGAGCCGTGTCTATGCATAGATGGTTGCACGAGTAGAATACAATGGTTTTGTGGGCATTGATGCTCTTGTTATCTTTAGTTTGAGTACTTTGCATCTTTGTGGCATAGTGGGATGAAGCGGCTCGACTAACTTTACATGACCGCGTTCATGAGACTTGTTCCTCGTTCGACATGCAACTTGTATTGCATAAGAGGCTTTGCGGGTGTCTCGTCTCTCCTACTATAGTGAAGATTCAATTTACTCTTCTATTGAAAACACTAGTATCACCGTTGTGGTTCATGTTCGTAGGTAGATTAGATCTCTCGAAAACCCTAAACCACGTAAAATATGCAAACCAAATTAGAGACGTCTAACTTGTTTTTGCAGGGTTTGGTGATGTGATATGGCCATAATGTGATGATGAATATGTATGAGATGATCATTATTGTATTGTGGCAACCGGCAGGAGCCTTATGGTTGTCTTTAAATTTCATGTTGAGTAGTATTTCAAAGTAGTTGTAATAGTTGCTACATGGAGGACAATCATGAAGACGGCGCCATTGACCTTGACGCTACGCCGACGATGATGGAGATCATGCCCGAAGATGATGGAGATCATGTCCGTGCTTTGGAGATGAAGATCAAAGGCGCAAAGACAAAAGGGCCATATCATATCACATATGAACCGCATGTGATGTTAATCCTTTTATGCATCTTATTTTGCTTAGATCGCGACGGTAGCATTATAAGATGATCCCTCACTAAAATCTCAAGATAATAAAGTGTTCATCCTTAGTAGCACCGTTACCAAGACTTGTCGGTTCAAGCATCTCGTGATGATCGGGTGTGATAGAATCAACAAGTACATACAACGGGTGCAAGACAGCTTTTGCACATGCGGATACTAAGGTGGCCTTGACGAGCCTAGCATGTACATACATGGTCTCGGAACACGTGATACCGAAAGGTAGAGCATGAATCATATGGTTGATATGATGAACACTTTGAGTGTTCGCCATTGAAATCACACCTTGTCTCGTGATGATCGGACTTAGGTGCGGTGGATTTGGTTCGTGTGATCACTAAGACAATGCGAGGGATATTGTTTTGAGTGGGAGTTCACCTAGATTTTTAATTATATTGAATTAAAATTTGAACTCAATTTGTCATAAACTTAGTCTAAACTTTTGCAAATATATGTTGTAGAGATGGCATCCCCAATCAATTTTAACCAGCTTCCTAGAGAAAGAAAAACTTAAGAGCAACGGTAGCAACTTCACCGACCGGTTCCGTCATGTGAGGATCTTCCTCTCCGGCGGAAATCTGCAATATGTGCTTGATGCACCGCTAGGTGACCCTCCCGCAAACCGAAACCGATGAAGTAAAAGTTGTTTACGAGACTCGGAAAACTCGGTACTCTCAAGTTCGGTGTGCCATCCCGTGCGGTCCTGGAATCCGATCTTCAAAAACGTTTTGAGCACCACGATCCTCATGAGTTGATGAAAGAGCCGAAAGCTATTTTTGAGACTCATGCGGCCGTGGAATGCTATGAAGCATCGAAACATTTCTTCAACTGTATGATGGAAGAAGGCAGCTCCGTTAGTGAGCACATGCTCGCCATGACCGGGCATGCGAAGAAACTCGCTGACTTGGGAATAGTGATTCCTAATAGATCGGGGATTAATCGTGTCCTTCAATCATCGCCACCAAGTTACAAGAACTTTGTGATGAACTACAATATGCGTAACATGAACAAGGAGTTACCTCGAACTCTTTGGCATGCTAAAAGCCGCTGAGATTGAGATCAAGAAAGAGCACCAAGTGTTGATGGTCAACAAGACCACCAGTTTCAAGAAACAGGGCAAGTCTAAGGGAAAATTCAAGAAGGGTGGCAAGAAAGCTGCCACGCCTCCTATGAAACCTAAGAACGGCCCTAAGCCCGATGCCGAGTGCTATTACCGCAAGGAGAAGGGACACCGGAAGCGTAATTGCTCCAAGTATCCGGCTGATCCGAAGAGCGGCCTTGTCAAGAAGAAGAAAGAAGGTATATCTCGATATACATGTTATAGATGTTTATCTCACCGGTTCTCGTTCTAGTACCCGGGTATTTGATACCGGTTCGGTTGCTCATATTTGTAACTCGAAACAGGAACTAAAGAATAAACGAAGACTACCGAAAGATGAAGTGACGATGCGCGTTGGAAATGGATCCAAGGTCAATGTGATCGACGTCGGCACACTTCCTCTACATCTACCTTCGGGATTAGTTTTAAGCCTAAATAATTGTTATTTTGTACCCGCGTTGAGCATGAACATTATATCCGGATCTTGTTTAATGCAAGACGGTTATTCATTCAAGTCTGAGAATAATGGTTGTTCTATTTTTATGAATAATATCTTTTATGGTCGAGCACCGAAAAGAATGGCTTATTTCGTTAGATCTCGATAGTAGTGATACGCATATAAATAACATTGATGCTAAGCGAATTAAATTGAATGATAATTCTACTTATATGTGGCACTCGTCGTCTTGGTCATATTGGAGTGAAATGCATGAAGAAACTCCATACCGATGGATTACTTGAATCACTTGACTTTGAGTCACTTGATAGATGCGAAGCATGTCTAATGGGAAAAATGACTAAGACTCCATTTTCTCGGTATGATGGAGCGAGCTACCGACTTATTGGAAATCATACATACCGATGTGTGCGGACCAATGAGCGTAGCATCGCGCGGTGGTTATCGTTATGTTCTAACCTTCACAGATGATCCGAGTAGATATGGGTATATCTATTTCATGAAACATAAATCCGAAACTTTCGAGAAGTTTAAGGAATTCCAAAGTGAAGTAGAAAATCAACGTAACAAGAAGATTAAATTTCTACGATCTGATCGTGGAGGTGAATATCTGAGTTATGAGTTTGGCATGCATTTAAAGAAATGCGGAATACTTTCACAATTGACACCGCCGGGAACACCACAACGAAACGGTGTGTCCGAACATCGTAATCAAACTCTCTTAGATATGGTTCGTTCTATGATGTCTCTTACTGATTTGCCGTTATCATTTTGGAGTTATGCATTAGAGACAGCCGCATTCACTTTAAATAGAGCACCATCAAAATCCGTAGAAATGACACCGTATGAATTATGGTTTAATAAGAAACCTAAGCTGTCGTTCTTGAAAGTTTGGGGTTGCGAAGCCTATGTAAAGAAGTTACAACCGGACAAGCTAGAACCCAAAGCGGAGAAATGCATCTTCATAGGATACCCTAAGGAAACTATAGGGTACACTTTCTATCACAAATCCGAAGGCAAAATCTTTGTTGCTAAGAACGGAACCTTTCTTGAGAAAGAATTTCTCACTAAAGAAGTGACTCGGAAGAAAAGTAGAACTCGATGAGATTGATGAATCTATACTCGTTGATCGAGTAGCGCAAGCATCGAAAGTTGTACCTGTACCGCCTACACCGGCAACAGAGGAAGCTAATGATAATGATCATGAAACTTCGAACGAGTAAACTACCGAACCTCGCAGATCGACAAGGGAACGTGCCACTCCCGATTGGTATGATCCTTGTCTAAATGTCATGATTGTGGACAACAATGATGAGGACCCTGCGACGTATGAAGAAGCGATGATGAGCCCATATTCCAACAAATGGCAAGAAGCCATGAAATCCGAAATGGGATCCATGTATGATAACAAAGTATGGACTTTGGTAGACTTACCTGATAGCCGAAAGGCTGTCGAGAATAAATGGATCTTCAAGAGAAAAACAGATGCTGATGGTAATATTACTGTCTATAAAGCTCAACTTGTCGCAAAGGGTTTCCGACAAATTCAAGGAGTTGACTACGATGAGACTTTCTCACCTGTAGCGAAGCTAAAATCTGTGAGGATTTTGTTAGCAATAGCTGCATTTTTCGATTATGAGATTTGGCAGATGGATGTCCAAACGGCGTTCCTTAATGGAGACATTGAGAAAGAGTTGTATATGGTACAACCCAAAGGTTTTGTCGATCCTAAAAATGCTGACAAAGTATGCAAACTTCAGCGTTCAATCTATGGACTGAAGCAAGCATCAAGAAGTTGGAATCGACGCTTTGATAAAGTGATCAAAGACTTCGGGTTTATACAGAGTGTCATGGAGAGGCCTGTATTTACAAGAAAGTGAGTGGGAGCTCTGTAGCATTCCTGATATTATATGTAGATGACATATTATTGATCGGGAATGATATAAAACTATTAAGCAGTGTAAAAGGTTATTTGAATAATAGTTTTTCAATGAAAGACCTTGGTGAAGCATCGTATATATTAGGCATCAAGATTTATAGAGATAGATCAAGACGCCTAATAGGGCTATCGCAGAGTACATACCTGGACATGATTCTAAAGAAGTTTAGAATGGACGAAAGTAAGAAAGGGTTCTTACCTATGTTACCAGGCAAGGTCTTGAGTAAGACTCAAGGACCGGCTACGGCAGAAGAAAGAGAAAGGATGAGTAATATCCCCTATGCCTCGGCAAGTAGGATCTATCATGTATGCCATGCTATGTACTAGACCGGATATAGCACATGCTCGTTAGTTTGACTAGCGTATATCAAAGTGATCCGGGAATGGAACATCTGGACAGCGGTCAAGAATATCCCGAAGTACTTGAAAAGAACTAAGGATATGTTTCTTTGTTATGGAGCTGACCAAGAGCTCGTTGTAAGTGGTTACACCGATGCAAGTTGGAACACCGATCCCGATGACTCTAAGTCACGGTCCGGGTACGTGTTTATATTGAATGGTGCTGCAATAGAGCTGGGCAAGCTCGAAGCGAGTGCACGGTGGCGAAGTCTTCAACGGAATCGAGTACATAGCGGCTTCAGAGGCTTCATCAGAAGAGGTATGGATGAAGAGGTTCATTGTAGAGCTCGGTGTGGTTCCTAGTGCATTGGACCCTTTAATCATCTACTGTGATAACATGGGTGCCATCGCCAATGCACAAGAGCCAAGGTCACACAAGAGGCTGAAGCATATCAAGCTGCGTTACCACTCGATTCGCGAGTACATCGAAGATGGAGAAGTAAAGATTTGCAAAGTACACACAGATCTGAATGTAGCAGATCCGTTGACTAAAGCTCTCCCTAGGGCAAAGCATGACCAACACCAGAATGCCATGGGTGTTAGGTATATTACAATGTAATCTAGATTATTGACTCCAGTGCAAGTGGGAGACTGAAGGAGATATGCCCTAGAGGCAATAATAAAGTAGTTATTATTATATATCTTTATGTTTATGATAAATGTTTATATACCATGCTATAATTGTATTAACCGAAACATTGATACATGTGTGATATGTAAACAACAAAGAAGTCCCTTGTATGCCTCTTAACTAGCTTGTTGATTAATGGATGATTAGTTTCATAATCATGAACATTGGATATTATTAATAACAAGGTTATATCGTTATATGAATGATGTAATAGACACACCCAATTAAGCGTAGCATAAGATCACGTCATTAAGTTATTTGCTATAAGCTTTCGATACATAGTTACCTAGTCCTTATGACCATGAGATCATGTAAATCACTTATACCGGAAAGGTACTTTGATTACACCAAACGCCACCGCGTAAATGGGTGGTTATAAAGGTGGGATTAAGTATACGGAAAGTATGAGTTGAGGCATATGGATCAACGAGTGGGATTTGTCCATCCCGATGACGGATAGATATACTCTGGGCCCTCTCGGTGGAATGTCGTCTAAAGTCTTGCAAGCATATGAATAAGTTCATAAGAGACCACATACCACGGTACGAGTAAAGATTACTTGTCAGGAGACGAGGTTGAACAAGGTATGAAGTGATACCGATGATCAAACCTCGGATAAGTAAAATATCGCGTGACAAAGGGAATTGGTATCGTATGTGAATGGTTCATTCGATCACTAAAGTCATCGTTGAATATGTGGGAGCCATTATGGATCTCCAGATCCCGCTATTGGTTATTGGTCGAGTGAGTACTCAACCATGTCCGCATAGTTCGCGAACCGTAGGGTGACACACTTAAAGTTGGATGTTGAAATGGTAGAACTTGAATATGGAATGGAGTTCGAATATTTGTTCGGAGTCCCGGATGAGATCCCGGACATCACGAGGAGTCCCGGAATGATCCGGAGAATAAGATTCATATATAGGAAGTCATTTTATGTGAATTAAAATGATCCGGAAGGTTCTATAGAAGGTTCTAGAAGGTTCTAGAAAAGTCCGGAAGAAACCACCAAGGAAGGCGGAGTCCCGGTGGGACTCCACCTCCCATGGCCGGCCAACCCTAAGGGGGAGGAGTCCCAAGTGGACTCCCCAAGGGGGCCGGCCACCCCTCCCAAGGAAGATGGAACTCCCACCTCTAGTAGGAGTCCTAGCTTGGGTAGGTTTCATGAGTTATGGAAGGTTTTGGTTTGAGGTCTTATTCGAAGACTTGTAGACCAACTCTTGGGTGTTCCACCTATATAATGAGGGCCAAGGGGAGGGGGCCGGCCACCCCAAGACCACAGCCTGGCCGCACCCCCTAAGTAGCCGGCCACCCCTCTCCCAAACCCTAGCCGCCCCCCTCTCCTCCATAGCTCCCGCACGCTTAGCGAAGCTCCGCCGGAGTTCTCCACCGCCACCGATACCACGCCGTCGTGCTGTCGGATTCAAGAGGAGCTACTACTTCCGCTGCCCGCTGGAACGGGGAGGTGGACGTCGTCTTCATCAACAACCGAACGTGTGACCGAGTACGGAGGTGCTGCCCGTTCGTGGCGCCGGAGGGATCGTGATCAAGATCTTCTACGCGCTTTTGCAAGCGGCAAGTGAACGTCTACCGCAGCAACAAGAGCCTCATCTTGTAGGCTTTGGAATCTCTTCAAGGGTGAGACTCGATAATCCCCTCGTTGCTACCGTCTTCTAGATTGCATCTTGGCTTTGATTGCGTGTTCGCGGTAGGAAATTTTTTGTTTTCTATGCAACGTTATCCTACATGAGGATACAGGACGGAAACGGATCGTATGCGGATCGGATAGTGCTCTTCCCATATCCGTTTTCATATTTCCAAAACAAATACGGATGCGGATATGGATGTTGCCAAATACAAATTCGGAGCGGATGTTACTCGAATACGAATACGGATCAGATGTTTTCTCAATTCGGAGCGGATACGAATATAAGGAAATAATAGATTCATGTCTTATAATGAGCCAACTATAGAATGATAGAGATAAATATATTGATATAATGCATAGTAGTTTCAAATAAAATGACATAAAAGAACATGTGGGCCCATTTGTTAGTTTCTCTAGGTTAGATAATTGGCATATTGAGGCCGAATTACTAAAATTGGATTTATACATTTCCATATCCACATTTGCTTCAAAATTCAATACCATATTTGTATTTTCTTTTTGTAAAACGGATCCGGATATTTACCATATCCATTTCTACAGACGTCCGGATTCGGAAATTACCACTTCTATTTTTTTTTTATTTTTCGAATACGAATGTCGGATAATATGGACTATTCACTACCAGTTTCCACCCCCACATCTTCCTAACCACCCAACCTATTGGTTCTCAAAATTGATAAAAATTAAAGACATTGATTTTCCTATTACTAAGCATACACGAATGCAATTCTGAAATAGAGTGAGTACCACATATTCCTCCTTCCATCCACAAATAAATGTACTTCTAACTTTTGTCTCATTTTAAAATTTTATAAATTTGACCCACTTTATAAAAAAAAGTAGCAATATAATTGAAATTAAATTGGTATATTATGAGTTTACATTTGAAGACGAATCTTGTCATACTAATTTAGTGTCGTAAATGCCGCTACTTTTCCTGATAAAGTCGATCAAATTCTAAAAAGTTTGACTTAGCACAAAGGTTAGAAGTACAATTATTGGTGGACGGAGAGAGTAGGCACATAGCATACCATGCAAACGCCCATGTTTCATCGATATTGTGAACGAATTCTTGTTAAAGTGAGTATAATGTTTAATGTTTTCCGATTTCACTAATTCGGAGCCGGGTTGAAACATAATGATCTTAGTCATATCGTAAGCTTTTGGACTTGCATCGTTATTTTTGTATAGGTGAGTTGCAAGTGGATTGCGGCTGAATTTTTCCCATTTGCAAGTGTGTTGCAACTAAAAATGTAAAAAAATAAAATAAGTCCATGCATAATACAAAATGGTCTGATGACGTCAAGCTAAAGCAAGCTTTGTTCTAAATTTGGGTGATTCTAAACGTGTCAGTCAACCTATCACTTGCATCTTGATCATCTTGTTTATTGGCCCACCATTTTATCATGAGGTCACCATGAAAAAGATATTGATCGACGATATGATTCCATTCTGACAATTCCGAGTTTCATTAATGGGAACTTAAACGAATTTCGTCCAATTGATCGCGTTGAGTTGACCAATTGAAATTTCCTTTCACGAGAAGCTTCACGTTGAGAATTCTCATGTTGTAACCTTTTCATGGTCGTCATAAACAAGTAGATATGCGTCTAACTACTATATGGTAAGTTCTTCAGATGAGAAGAAAGGTCACCAGGTGAGCTAGAGGGTGAGAGTAAAATTAGGCTCGTATGCAACCAAATATACTAAGCTTGTGTCTCTGCTGGGCCAAACGGAAGTTTCACGATTGGACATTTTGCCATATTCTCGTTTCGAGGGAGGCATACCTCCCATGCCTTCCCCATGAGCTCCAAATTTGATACAGATTACCAAACATGTCCTTGGTGCCCATGCTGCATTATATTATGCGCATGTTGAGATGGATGTGTGGCCATACGAGGAAGGACCGAGTCCGGAATGATGATATACTAGATAGAGTTGGGGTAACACCGATTGTAGAGAAGCTTGTCCAACGTCGTCTAAGATGATTTGGGCATATTCAGCGCAGCCCTCCAGCAGTGCATAGTGGACGGCTAAAGGATACGTGTTGATAATGTTAAGAGAGGATGGGGTAGACCAAACTTGACATGGTATGAGTCCGTAAAGAGAGATCTGTAGAACTGGAGTATCACCAAAGAACTAGCCACGGAAAGAACCGCGTGAAAGTTTGATATCCATGTGCCAGAACCATGAGTTGGTTACAAGATCTTATGGGTTTCACATCTAGCCTACCCCAACTTATTTGGGAATAAAGGATTTATTGTTGTTGTTGTTGTATTTTCTCATTGTGTAGTCTTTATTATTGATATATTAGCCATCATGTTGGGTGTTGCTTGGGTTAAAATTGGTGCTCATTAAGCATCTTTATTTGCAATCCATACCTCATAGGAGGAAGGTAACTCTATATTTTTTTATTCAATATACAATTTAAGGAACTGGTGTTTTGGAAAGTTGAGAAACTAAATGCATCTTTTCGTGATGCGAATCCACTATTTCAACAAGTATTCTATTGATTTATGTGGTTTATATATTTCAATGTAACTTTTCTTTCAAATAAGTTGGTCACCAAGAAAATATTCCACATAAAAAGGTCAAAAAGAAACTTTGGTGTTCCACTCTTGCCATTTTTTTTAAAAAAAATAAGTGTGGGATGACAAAAGGCTTGAATCTTATATATCTTGAGTTCTCAATCTACACCTACCTATGTGGAGAAAAGAAACATTGGCGGGCTATAATGTGTTATGTGACTGCTAGGGTTTGGGAGGAGAGAGAGGGCTGCGAGGGCGCGAGAAGTCCGGCCGGGGGCCTTTTGCCCACGGCCGATGGTAAGAGGGAAGGGATGTCCTTCTTAATTCTTGCTTGATTAGATTGATACATCTCCTCTCCATATATAGAGAGGTTTACTTGGCTCCCAAGCAAGGCTTACTTGACCCCTAAGCAAACCATAAGACTAACGGGCCCAGGCCCATGACGTACTCTAACACTACACCCCACTGGACATGCGGCTCGTCCTCGAGCTGCAACCTAAACAAACCATGACTCGACGCAACACAACCCTAACACCTAAAAACGAGCCTTTTACATCTCGGCTTGTTTTATTACTCTCAACCTAAAATAGACTGGGACGCTTTATTGTTGACTCCTGAACATAAAGTGGACACCATCCGCCCGTCGGATGTGCACCTGTAAAGCCACCTGGATCCCATGGAAACCAACGGAACAAAAGGAGCCCGCGCGGCGACCGGCGGCGGAATGCGGTGGTGCTACGTGGTGTGCTCCTGTCGGTGACACCATGCCTTCTCCCCGCCGGATGACTGTCGATGGCACAGACTTTGAGGTCGCTGCCCGTGGGAAAAACAGCATGGCCGCCGCTCGTGGGGGAAATCGCACGCCCAAGATCCCCGACGCAGCGGACGGGATCGAGGTCCGTTGCGCAACGAAGCGCAACTTGGAGGAGCTGCAGCTGCAGATCACGCATCTCCCGCACATGCCGACGCACTAGGAGGCCGCACGCAACAGCCTGCAATCTCACCGCCGCCGACACGTGGCGGATAGCGATCCAAGACGGAAGCGGTGACGGCGACGGAGGGAAACGGACCTGGTGGAAGGGCATCCCGAGCGGTGTCGATGTAGAGCCCGGGGCCAAGGTCGCTCCCACACCGCCGAAAGGCAGGGACGGCGTCGGTGGCGGCAGCGGCCGTTGCTTCGCGGTGTTGGTGGCGACGGCGGCTGCTCGTTGCGGCTGCCCACCGAACGGCGAGGGACAGCATCGGTGAGGACAACAGCTGCAGCGGCGGCGTTGGTGGCGGCGGCAGCGCTGCTGGCGGTGCTGCGGCGTCCGTGGGGAAGAAGGTGGCCGAGCTGCGAAGAAGAGGGACCCCGACGCCGAGGTAGGGTCCGGCCCGAAGATGGTGGACAGCGGCAGCGGGGACTGCGGCAGCCTGGCGTCGGGTGGCGGCGACGACGAGCAGCGGCGTTGGCTGCAGCAGCCCGGCGATCGCGGCGGAGGCCGCCTGGTGCGTCGGCTGCCACGGCAGCAGCGCCGCCGCCGGCGGCGGCCCATAGGGACCGGCCAGGAAGAGGCGGATCTCCTGGATAGCAGTGGTGAGATCGTGGAGGGCTGCAGTGATCTCCGCCGAGAGAACGGCGGGGACGGCGGAGTGCGGCGGCGGCGGGTGGGAAGAACTCGGTGGAGGGCTGGACATGATCGAACCCGGGAAGCTGATACCAAATTGAGTTGCCAGTGCATAAATTGAGTTGTGTTATTAGTTTTATTTCCTATGTACGCCAGTGGGCATATGTTACTTGTATTCATAAAAGAAGCAATACAGAGATGGTATGAATACAAGCAAAAGAAAACAAGGAGAAAACAAATGGTCCTAAAGCTGCAAACTGTCCTCACTGTAACTACCAAGGACCAAAATCCTTCGCCATCGCCTGAGAAGAAGAGCACTAGTAGCCCGTCCACACTTTGGCACTGTAGAAACTCCTAGCCATAAAACGTTAACGAGCTGCAATAGCCATTAGTTGGAAGGACCAAGCATGAGTTATTGGTATATGCCCTAGTCCTGATGCTTTTTGCAAGCTTTATTTTACGCTTATGCATGATTTGCATTATCTATACACGTTTTACGACCTTTTGAACAGAGGATCTATGTATTTATGTATCCATCAAAATTACCAAAAATACTACACATGATTCGCATTCTGGAATAATTTCTTCTTCTGTCCACAAAAGGCTACAAAAGAACTGCTCAGAGATAAAAACTTTGCCTCATCTTATTAGTTAAGAAAGAATTTTACAGAACGAAACATTGCAAGAGTAGCCAATGCTCAAGCAAGCGCTCGAGCGAAGGCTCAAAGTCTTAGAAAAACGTGGTTATGATAGAGCCGTGCCGTGGCATAACCTCTACTATAAACAAAGCTCAACTTGAGCAATCAGTCCAATTATGCGTCGATGGCAGCTTGGACGAGATCAAGTGACCTATCAACTATCGTCACATGGCCCTAACATGAATATATCGAAGATGGAGTGAGAGTTTTCTTTTTTGACAAAAGATGGAGTGAGAGTTAATTGTAGTGTTCTTGTAGCATCAACTAAATCAAACACATCACTATCATGCCAAAGTATCTTCCAACACTCAAAGTCTCTCTACTCCTATCATCGATGTCATCAGCGTCCCGAAAACACACTCCATCTAAAAAAATGCCTCATATTCTCCACCTGACTAATCTACCGCCGTCCATTCGACATCTTTTTTCGCAAATGACCGTCCATTCCACATCGAACGGCTCAGATCACTTTTCGACAATGAAGATTCAGTGGAATCCGAGCACCAGCGGAATCTGTCGAGGGTCGCGGGCTTTTTTGGCTCTGCATAATCACAATCAACCAAGCAACAAGATCACATATCGTCCTCCACCTCCCATCCCTCCCACCGAGCTCCAACAAGCCAAGAAGGTCTCCGTCAGTCCGTCCCTCTCCTCACCTCGTGTCCCAGCTTCTCCCATGACCATGGCCGTCTCCACGGCGATGTCCAAAGCTCTCACCGTGCGCGGACCCAGCCACTTTCGCCACCGTCTCATGGCGACGAGCTCTCAGCAGCCGTCGCTCCCGCGGCAGCCTCTTCTTCCTCGCAGACCAAGCCTGACACTCACCGCGAGCCCACGGATGCTGCCGGCGAGACCCAGGCTCTCCGCAAGCGAATCAGACCTGTCCCCGACGCCGCCCTCCGAGCGCACCATGACGGCCTGGGACCTGGCCAGCCTCTGGGTCGGCCTCGTGGTCGGTGTGCCGTCCTACTACCTCGTCGGCAGCCTCGTCGACCTCGGCATGTCGGCGCTCCAGGGCGTGGCCACGGTCTCCTTCGCCAACCTCGTCGTCCTCGCCTGCCTCGTGCTCACGGCCGCGCCGGCGGCCACGCACGGGCTGCCGTTCCCGGTGCTGGCGCGCGCCACGTTCGGCGTGCGCGGCGCGCACGTCCCGGCCGTCATCCGCGCCCTCGTCGGCTGCGGCTGGTTCGGCATCGAGTCCTGGATCGGAGGCCGCGCCGTGTTCCTCCTCCTGCCCTCCGCTCTCAAGTCCTACCAGCCGCTGCTCACGCCCGTGCCGGGCCTCGGCGCGGCGCCGCTCGAGTTCGCCTGCTTCCTCGCCTTCTGGGCCGCGCAGCTCAGCGTCATCATGAACGGCATGGAGGGCATCCGCAAGCTCGAGAGGTACTCGGCGCCCATCCTCATCGTGCTCACCTCCGCGCTGCTCGCCTGGGCCTACGTGTCCGCCGGCGGCTTTGGCCGCATCCTCTCGCTGCCGCCGCGGCTCACCGGCGCCGAGTTCTGGAAGGTCTTCTTCCCGGCGCTCACCGCCAACATTGGGTTCTGGGCGACGGTGGCCATCAACATACCGGACTTCGCGCGGTACGCACGGAGCCAGGCGGACCAGGTGCTCGGCCAGGCCGGGCTGCCATTGTTCATGGGCATGTTCACCTTCGCGGGGCTCGCGGTGACCTCCTCCACCGAGGTGATCTTCGGCCACATCATCTCCGACCCGATCGAGCTCCTGGGCCGCATCGGCGGGCCGGCGACCACCGTCCTCGCCATCTTCGGCATCAGCCTGGCCACCATTACGACCAACATCGCCGCGAACGTCGTCGCGCCGGCCAACGCGTTCGTCAGCATGAGCCCGAGGAGGTTCACGTTCGCGCAGGGAGCGCTCATCACCGCGCTGCTCGGCATCGCCTGCCAGCCATGGCGGCTTCTCAGCTCCAGCGAGAGCTTCGTCTACACCTGGCTGCTCGGCTACTCGGCGCTCATGGGCCCCATCGGAGGGGTCATCCTTGCCGACCACTACATTGTCAGGCGCACCCAATTGGACGTCGACGCGCTCTACTCCGAGAACACGGAGAGCCCCTACTATTTCCAGGGTGGTTTCAATGTTGCGGCCATGGTGGCCATGGCGGCCGGAGTTGCGCCCATCGTGCCTGGGTTTCTGCACAAGGTTGGACTTCTGCCGAGTGTCTCGGAGGCATTTGTCACGGCGTACAACAATGCCTGGTTCGTCAGCTTTTTGGTCGCCGGCACCGTCTACTGTCTGCTCTGCTGCCGGAGAGGCGGTGAGGTGAAATACCAAAGCAGTTGATACCCAAGTAGAACTCGTTAATTTCAGTCCATTGGGATTTGTAAAGAGTTACTCCCCTGATTCATAATAAGTGTTGCTGATTTGTACTAAATTAGCTACACTTATTATGATCGGAGGGTATGTTGAAGTTGATTTCAGAATGGCATGATGGGGAAAAAAAGCTCCAGCAAAAGTAAAATATTGACAGGAGCATACACTTCTAAGTACATTATAGGAACTGCAAAGTCTGAATTATCACTATTAAGCTGTACTGCCTGGCCCAGTTTTAGATGTTGTGTTTTCATGCATCGGAAGCGGAAGGCTTTCTAATTGAACTAGAGCTAACACAAAGGCAACATATACAGCTTGCAACAAAGGTTAGATCCGAGCGTCGAAACAACATAAGTTATCTGGGAAAAGATGACAAGAAGCTCTAGCAAAGAAAAAACTATGTCTCAACTGTGTCACTAGGATTTCTCAGTTACCATGCCTCATTGGTGGTTTACATAACTTGGGGCAGAACAGAAGTATCAGGAAATATACAAATACCAATGCTGGTATTCATAACTATCTGTGCTAGCTGTCGGATCAGATGATACACGAATCATATCATCTGTGATGGCGAAATCGCTTGACAGCTTGCACTCCAGTTGGACAGCTACGATATGAGAAACCAACCTACCCTTCCAAGGAATTGGGTATGTATGTGTCATATCAACGCCTAGTTTTGACCATCTTCCCTCTAGATGCCTTCTTCTCCATTTTCTCCCTTTTCTTTCGGGACTTCTCATCTTCAACTTCACCCTAAAAACAGGAGGTACAATGCTTATGAGTCATTTCCAGATGTTGATAACAACTGCTAGCATACACGGCCTATTTATACCTCTGAACCACCACCGAAAAATGTTCCTCTCAACAGACCAAAAATCTTGTATCCACCAAATGCTGGTATCTGCAGATCAAGAGGTGTGCTTAAAAAATATATGTAATTTGAAGTTGACTTTATTCGGGAACCCTCTTGGGAGTGTCTGCAAGACTACAACTCATGGGTACAGATTAGCTAGTAACTCCTTCTAAATGTGATTTCCACTAAAAAAAAGTTGTCTTTTTTTTTCTTTCCTTTTTCTATAAAAACACTTGGATATTTGGTGAAAATATGATGTATGCACATGTGGTGGTTTGCCCTGAAGATGACAAGTAGCTCTAGCCAAGAGTTTGACCAGGTGCATTCCGCCCAAACCAAATCGGTACAATTTGAATAGCATGCTACATTCATCATTCAAATTGTATGACTGTTTTTCTATAGAGAACACTCACGGCCATATTTTCGCACCAAAATTTTCAGTATACACACTAGAACATGATGTACATCGACGATTGAAAAGAAAAACATAGCATTTAAAAATCAAAACATTTTAGATTGGAAAAAGTGCATTTAGCGGTGGGTGATGGCCATTTACATTCATCTTTATAAGAGCCCAGTTCCAATAAAACCCCATCTGGGTCGACCAAACACTACGCAACCAACCATTTGCTATTCTCTGAAGTAATGCAAAATGATTAAGAAATGGTTAGTTGCCTTGGAACCCTTGACCTTATATATTGGTGGTGCTCTATCTCCCTGAGCAATGGGGACTATTCTCATACGTGTGCTCATGAATACAACCACTACTGGGCTGCAGTTGGACCTAATTCTAACCGGACCATGCCGTCACAAACCTTCAGTTCAGTTCCCATACATTGCAACACCTACTGCAAAATTGTCAAAACAATCCTAAGAATGAACCAGTAGTTGAAGAAAAACTCATACACACAGATCATACAATCATGGTACAAAATGATAATGTTTCTAATTTTACAAACTTATTAGGTCAAATGATAATTTCAGTGCACACAGATCATGCATGTAATTTCAGTGCAACAATGATTTTTGCAAAACAAAAGTACATAGCTGCAATCTGTTACAGATAAAAAGGGAACCAAGAATGGTAAATTATTACCAACCAAGGATTGATCTTGTAAGATACTACTTACTATGTCCCAACATTTAAGACGTTTTTGTAATATTTTGGAACAGAGGAAGTGCACAATAAGCGTAGGTCTTTTATACCTTACATTCAATATTCAATATGTTGTGTGTTAAAGAAGGCACCCTAGGGTGATTTCAGCACGACGGTAATAAGAGTAATTGCTATGGTAAACAAGAATACAGTATGAAGTAACAAGTCATGTGCGTATCTTACCACTAGATATGTCCACCAAAATTTTCCAGAAATAATGGAGGCAAGCTGCACAAAGACTGTGATGTATATCACATCTTCTAAATATCTGCACAAAAAGATGCAGGAAACATTTTGTAATTAGATTATATAAGAAAGAGAACCAAGCACCACATATACAAATTGACATAATCCTCTAGTGGAACAGAACAATTTCTTGGCTTTCATTTTTTAACTATAATATTCACATTTTTGTAGCCCTATTTGCTTTAGTTATAAGTGTACATGAAGCATTAATATTGTAAATTACTTTTAAGGATGAGAGCCGCAGACAATGTAGCCCTCTATTAGATGATAGAAAATCAAGTAGGATGATCAAGAGCTAACAACTAGACCGTGGCAAGCAGTTCCTTACTCAGAAATCCCTCCGGTGCGCATATCATAACCAGCACTCAGCAGTTCTTTTTCACCCGAATCAGAATATTCTGGCTTTGTCATACTAGCAAGTTGCTTGTACGAAAGAAAATATGCAGCAGATGTCACCACGAGGCCAAACCAATGCTTCCAGGTGAAGGAAGAGTACATTATGGCCATCCTCACTACTATGTAGAAAATCTGCAAAGAAAGAAAGTTACACATGAACAGATGAACTAGTCCTCGAACTCTAAATAGTTAAACCCCACAGATGCTGAGTAAAAACATGTAAATAGATGATGATGGCATGCTTCCAGAAATAGGCATTGTAGCTCTTACATGCGATTCAACAAATGCAATTCACAGAAGAAGGCTAAAGAAATCATTAGAGGTGATTAAAAATAAACTAAACAAGGTAGCGCAAGTGATCCCACATTCAAAATTAAGCCATATCAGCAGGGCTCCTCCCTCCCCCTAGCTTGCTTCTTCTCACCACCCAATCCTGGCATGCCATATTCAATTCAACGCCTTCCAAAAAGAAAGGGCTGAATGGACACGAACTACTACTCTAGACTCCAGACGACTATTCCAGACCAGATGAGCTAATCTGATGTTAGGCTTCACCAAAACCACTACGTAAAGCTCAATATCACTGCAAATCCGTCAAATACAAAGTATCGGGCAGCAACGATCTACGAACGTCCCAAGCAAATTCACGGATCTGGGGGGTGGAAAGGAGAATCAAAGGGGACTGCTCACGTTGGACCCGAGGATTATGCGCCAGAGGAGCTCCATGCGCTGCTTGTTCTTCTCCACAACCTTCTTCGCTCCCTGGTTCGCCATGGCCGCGCTGCACCAGATCCTTCCTCTTCTCTCCCAAGTTGTCCCTGGCCCTGGGGTTTGCAGTGGAATTTTTTCAGCCGAATCAGTCTTCGATTGGAACAAGAACTAGGGAACTGGGCCGACTCCCCGTCCCTTCCAACTGGGCCTGGCCCACCTGGGGATTTTCGGCCCATACGGTCAGATAGCCCAGTGCTACAGTATTTAAATGCAGTACACCTGCAATCCTGCATCCCGCAACCGTCTGCCACGCGCCGTGAGCCAGTAACTGCCACCAGCCCACCGCCGCGCGCTCACCGGCAGAGAGAGAGAGAGCAGGATGGCGCAGCTCTGGGCGGTGTTCCTAGCCGTGGGGTCGCTGGCCATCGGCATGCTCGGGGTGCTCGGCGTCTGGCTCTGCTACCTGTTCCAGGCGGTGGCGCGGGGGCCGCCTCCCGCCCCGCCGCCCGAGGCGCCGGAGACGGACGACGGCGACGACAAGAACGGGCTGTCGGAGGCGGAGCTGAGGCATCTTGGCGGGGTTGTCCAGGCGGAGGCCGCGGACGAGGAGGAGGAGGCGCTCTGCCCGATCTGCCTCGACGCCATGGAGCCCGGCCGCGCCGTGCGCGTCCTCCCCGGCTGCAACCGCGCCTTCCACAAGGACTGCGTCGACCGGTGGCTGGCCATCTCGCCGCGCTGCCCCGTGTGCAACGTCTGGGCCACGCCGCAGTCGCCGCTGGCCTCGCCGACGGCCTTCAAGGCTGCTCCGGGATGTTGATCGACATGGGGGCGGCCCGCGCGCGCGTTCTTGGTTCTTGGCGAATCTTGGTCTGCCTCTCGACTTCTGATCAAGAAGCGCGCATTTCAAGACTGCTCTGGGATGTTGACATGGGGGCGGCGCGCCCGTTCTTGGTTCTTGGCGAATCTTGGTTTGGCTTCTCAACTTCTGATCAAGAAGCGTCCTTGACCAACTCTAGTTAATTTTCTTGCCTCCGAGAGTGGTTCTTGATGGGTCCTTTGTGAGCTTCATGGCTGTGTACAGGATTCTTCGACGGGAGACTGGATGTAATTACCTCGATTCTAGGTTTCCTGCTAGAAATCAGTAGGATTTTGCAGATTTGCGACCTTTTTCTTCTAGCAGATCATCACATTTGTTCTGATTTGGTTTATGTGATGAACTGGCGAACAGTAAATGCTGTGAAGATACCACATTATGCTGCGGGATTAGCATATCAATCCTATTAATCAGAAGTTTTCTAATTCAGTCTCTTTTTTTTTTCAAATTTGCTTCTTTCTTAGAGCTGCAAATTGAAGAATTGAAAGCCAGTAGCATTAGACCTGTCGTTGAAAATCCGAATTGGTTATCAACATTTTGCCTGCTGATAATTTTTTTGCAATTTGCAATGCTGGTTTGGTTGATGCCTTCATGGTTCTTCAGAATCTTTATTAAGCCCCCAGTTACATTGCTGCTTGAGTTACTTCATTGTTATATTTCTGATCAAACGTACGCTCCAAAAGTATGGATCTTGTTTGCTGTTATGTTGCATAATGGTCATCTTCGAACGTAGTTGATATGTTTTACTCATCTGCTGGTCTTTTGCCAAACATTAACTTACATGATTTGTCAGGGTATGGTCAGATGCTTCAGATTTCTATTTAGTTGTGTGAACGAGTCATGGCGCTCTAAGAAGGCGTGTGTTTACCATGTACCATGGTTCTGAACCTCTTGTAGTCTTGTTGCTTCATTAACCAGTGTTGCATGCTATTCTTTCAGTTTAATCGGCCAATATGGCTTACTTAAATAAGAAGCGGTAATCAGCATTTTACTTCCTGATGTTTCAATTGGCAGTACTGGTTTGATGCCTTCATGGTACTTCAATTTTTTTTATAATCTCCACAATTGGATTGCTGCTTGAGTTACTTCATTGTTAAACATCTGATCAAAGGCTCCAATAGTTTACATAATGTTACATGTTCTGTTGCATAATGGTCATTTGAGTTTTATGAGTACTACAGTAGTACTGCAGAACTTGAAGCTTAAATGTTTTCTTCACGCGTGCGATATGTTTCAACTTTTACCCATCTGTTGATCTTTTATTTACTTGTTAATAAAAATCCGTTAGTCTTTTGCCAAACATCAACTTACTTATGTGATTTGTTAGGTATGTTCAGATGCTTCAGATTTTTATTTAGTTTTGTGAACGCTCATGAGCTCAGAGAACCTATTGTACGCTTGTTTCTTGATTAACCTGTATTGCCATGCTATTTTTTTAGTCCAATTACCCAATTTGGGGCTAACTTTTTTTTGTACTAACTTGGACTTCTGTAGCTCAGATAAATGGGCACTATTCAGTCCAAGTGTACTTACTAGTGATATGGAGTATACCAGCATAGCACTGGCTAGTGGAAATGAGAATTATATGTTTACTGGTCAGGTGGCTGATGACCAGTGCTGCAGTTTATGCTTCTGAAAGATGAACTCTGTTACTTAGGATTCCCAAGCGGCTCTGCTTATATCATTCAGAAATCAGGGCCATTTACTTCTGAACCCATCAAAACTTAATGTGGTAGTGTGGTTTGGGCTAAATTATTTTATAAAGCATTTGCCACTAAAACAGTCCATGAGCCTTGGCGTTCGCGAGTCAACCTAAGAAAGCATTGCGCATTGATCAACATGGCGCTTGTATATCCATCAAAGTTTTTCTTTCCTTTTTAGATGATACATTTTCTTTGTAATTCTCCGGTACCATTTCAGTGAAAATGAGTATTGGCATGTACCTATGTTTTGGAAATTGCACTCAGAACATAGCTACCTTCCAACATCAGCAGTCTAACTCAGTCACAGCCTTATCTCCTAGGCCATTAGGACAAACAATTATATATCCATGAACCAAACCTCAGTTCAGAGTGCACCAAACGGTACGTACATGTACACCCCACTAGCAGCTTATTCAAACGAGAAGAAATGCATATACATACAGCGGTTGGTGCTTGCTCGAGGGGGTCCATGTCAGCGAAACAACTCCAATGCGTTCTTCCTAATCACAAGCGCCTTTTCCGCGTAATATTCTACTTAAAGACCTCTCCACCGGTGACTCCCATGTCCCAAAGCAACAAAAAGATGCTCAAGACTGATGGTTGAGAAGGGTGGATACAGTTGACATATCGTTCTCCTCATAAGCTTGTCCAGGTGAGCTCTAGAGAGAAGAGAAGACGACCAAAGAGTGCGGGATGAAGAAGACGGCGACTGTTCCAATGTTGAGGCCTTTGGCACCACTGTATCAGCCTCGTGGTCCTTGTGTTCGTCAGCAAAGGATGGCAGGCCCAGTCCAGAGCATCACCCGGGCAGAAATCGACCATTTCTGGAAAAGGAAGAAGCTGGAAGAAGAGGAACACCAGCTCGCCCAGGAGAAGGAGGCTGCAAGGATCAGAGTCAGGACTCTCAAGGCAAGATTATCTACCCCTCATATAGATCAAAAAAAAATTGTGAAATAAATTGATTATTTTATTTACTACTACCAAGTTTCTACTAAGCTTTAGACTTCAGTACAGAACCATTTTGATACCCTTGCCCTTTCTTGTATAATTTGGATTGTTTAAAACTACGTTAAGAGCAGCAAGAAGAATATGTGCTTTTTGAACAAAATATAAAAGGGATTATAGAAGGGAACTCTGAGAACGCGATGGATGGAGAGATCACCAATAACTGCGACGAGGATGCCAGGAACATTCAGATGCGAATTGGCATCAAGGATTGGTATGCTCCCGTCTCCTGACGCTTCCCATTAATATTCTTTTTGTGTTACTGTTGATCTTGATGTGGTGGAGCACACTCCTTGACTCTGCTCGTCATATTTCTGTAACCTGGATGCGGGTGGACAGTGCAGAGCAATATGTATCCCACTCAACAAAATCCACCAGTTGAATGCTCTGCACCAAGTATGCACAAATTTAGGATAGACTATTTTACCAGCCTTGCTCCAAAATTGCTCAATCGTGAACTGAAGTTTGCTCCCTTAAACAAGGCTTGATGTCCCGTTTCCTGCACACAAAACTGAAATCAAAAGTATCATACAGATACTAATGAAGTGGTAACTATAAAGAAACATTGGAAGTGCCTACAAATGTGCTGCCACCAGAGCTGCTTCATTCATATTTCCTATGGTGCCTGGTAACACATTATCCTTCCTGATTGTTTGCAGGTGGAGGAAAAGTAGCTGTGCATATCTAAATGAACCAGCAGTAACATCCATGGATGGTAACAGCGCTCCAAAGGATACCACCACATATATTCCACAGAAGATACATTTTAGGTGCTGCTCACAGACACACCAGATAAGAGTAACTGCTATTGGGATCTTTTAAGCCGCTGATACCAAGAATAATATGAATCATAGAAACGCATCTTGCTTATGCGTCTGAACATAAATTTGAGTCTTCTGTTGTGTTTGACTGTTTGTCAATAATAAGATTGATGAGAAGGTACTTTGAGTTGACCATGGAATGCCTTATCATTTCACATATTTGGGAATGCACTGAGTTTTAATGTAGCTCATTTATGTTCCAGAGACTGCATGAACTTATAATTGATCCTCAAAACATCATCCGAACCTCATTTACCTGGAATGCATGTTCTACTCTAGATAGTGGATACTCAAAACATCCATTACCGAATCAAATTAACAGTACAATGAATGTTCTAATGAATAAGTCATGATTTATTTAAATGAGTGCCCTTCAACAAAATCCATACATGTACACATATGTGTGCTTGAAGTTCATAGGCACAGATCATGCCATCATGGTATGCTCAGAAAAATGTATGAACTGACCAAGGTTGTTTTAGTATGTGAAATCAAGTATCCATGAACATAAGCAAACCGACACTACCAACCATTTAAATCTAACACGGTAATTCTAAGTTCTTTGGCCCTAGACCAAAGTATGAGAATAGTAGCACATAAAAGCTAACCAGAAAGGCGGAGTACATGAAAAAGAAGAATGGTATAAAGGCATCTTGGACCGCAAAACCAGTTCTGAACTTGGGTGTAGATGCTCCTGATTGAATTAAAAAATCAAAAAATAGTAAACAAATTCAAAAAAATCTGAAATTTTTGGACAACGAACATAAACAAGTGTCCTAACTGCACACCAAAAATCTCCGAGAAAAGACATATGTATTGGTTTGTGCAAAAAAGACAAAATGCGGTGCTGTTTGGAACATCTAGATTTGTTTCTTACATCACTCCGATTTGTTTTTTTTTGGCACGGACCACTACATATGGCTTTTTTTAGGAGATTTTTGGTGTGCAGATAGAACACTTGTTCATGTTCATTGTCTAAAAAATTCAGATTTGTTTGAATTTTTTTATTAAATCAGGAGCATCTACACCCGGGTTCAGAAATGCCTTGTCCATCTTGGACTTGTTACCAACCAGAGAAAAATAAAGCTTATATGAAAATAGCTAATAGGAAATCTTACTTGGATTCGCATCCAGGATAAACTTTCAGGCTGCATGAAGTAGCATCAAACAAGACAAAACATGTTCCATTTCTAGCATAGTACGTGTATAAAGCCAAAAAAAAATAGCAGAAGGGCAAAACACAAAGATAGATAAAAATTTATAACATGGATGTATTTCTATGCACTTCTAGGGTATAATTCAACAATCATCCAAACTATGAGCACTAACATCTCTAGAGAAAGCTCACTTGTGTAGCTAGCCATTTAGCACTATGCAGGAACCAATTAAACAAGAAATTCCCAGATTTTGTTATATCCTCCTACACCAGACTACTAAAAAATCTAGACAATGCCAACTACTTAAATTCATCCTTTCACATGCATATGTATTACAATATGCAGTAGAGGCTGGGATTCCAGTAGGGCCATACCAGCATATACCCTTTCTACCATCTGACTTTAATCCAATGAACACAAACACACCATAAGAAAAGACACTCAATAGACTGTAATAAATTACAAAATAAGAAGAGGTTGCCGCAACAGTGTGCTGGTTCAATCCCAGTGTTTTACAAAAGAAGTGATCTAGAACTTGTGATGTAACTTTCCACAGTTGGTGCTACTATTGATCACCCAAACCTTCATTCTCAAATAAAAGTTGCACAGATTTTGCACCGAAGTCTAGCAAGTGTTGTTTTGATATCTGTCAAAACTGAGCTGCATCGAACTATTGATTTCATAAAATCAGGGAAGATAACTGAATACTGGAGCAGTTCCCACTGATACAACTCAAATCAACTTCTTCCTGTCATGTCAAGCATCTCATCAAGACCTTTTAATCTTTGTAGTCCTTCACTAATTAGAAACCTAATCTTTGCCTTATCATCACAGTGGCGATTCTTTTCAATCTCCAACCTTACTGTCTGCCTCAGCTCATCTAGACAAAGAACGACAAACATAGTTAGCATATGCTTCAATGATAGCAGCACCCAACAAAATGAAGAGCAAGGTATAAAAATAACTGACCACGAGCATGCTCAGGAGCTCGGCGAGTGATGCGAAGTGCCTGCCTATAAAATTTCAAGACACGTGCACGCATGATGAATGCCCGTAAATCCATGAATTGAGCCATCGAAGAACACCTTACAAATAGCAAGCAATGATCACACCAGTTGGATCCTCCTACACTGAAAATTCAACAAGGCTGAATGGTTACAAATATATAAACACCAAACTGTTGCACTTATGTGGAAATTTTCGACATTTGCATGATGCACAATTAGTTAATGTGTCAGATAAATCCTATCAAAAGTTCAAAATATTCCCCAATGAAAACTAACAAGTAGGAGTGTACTGTACACACAAGTATGCTACTAATTGTGCCCTCAGCAATGCTATAAATCTCATTCCAATGTTTTAAAGGTCTATGTACTTTGTCGTAATGCCCAATTGAATTTCACAATACTCATCATAACATGTATGTGCATGGTCATGCCCTCTTTATTTGTCAATTGCCCAACTATAATTTGTTCACCCAACATGATATTTATCTTATGGGAGAGACACCACTAGTGAACTGTGGACCCCGGTCCATTCTTTTACATCGAATACAATCTACTGCAGTATTATGTTATTTGTAGTTGTTGCGGAATTATTTATAGATTACTACAGTGCTCAATACTCAACAGTCTGTCAGGAACCACACATTTCTATTGTACTGTCACAATCTTAGTTACAGTAACAAAAGTAGAGAACCCAGATTCAACTAGACGGTCAGAAATAAGTATTGAGTCTGCTAGTTCATAGAGCAAAGCTTCTGGGCATTTCAGCAAACACCTAGTGCGCGCACTGTCACACATACAGATGTCTTATTTCAACGAATACCTTGCGGTCATCTCGCTTCAGAAATGGAATTCCCACCGCAGCATAAGTTTCTAAAACAATCCACAGTCCATACACGCAACCCAAACGTCTCGGTATTGCGAAAGCTTGGCGGCAGACGCAGAACTTCCAGAATGGGTATAGCAAGTTCGCAAAATATTGTTGATTGGAAAAATCATGGTCCATGATAACATAGACGAATCGGTAGTACAGCTATTGGGAATCAAATCGAAGGGTTCAGAAAGACAGGTGAAGAGGGGGGAATTGAGAGATGGAAGGAGAAGTACCTCGCTGCCGGCCGCCGTATTGTTTGCTGGAGTCGCCGTTGGTCACCGTACTGGAGAGGGGCAAGAACATGGAGTGAAGACGTCGCCTAGTCAGCCGCCGGTGCCTCCGGCGAGCTGGAGAGAGGGCACGGAGATCCCGCGGCCCGGCGTTGAGAGACCGACCGCGCCGCTAGACGTCCGTCGGGCCGCGTCAACGTTCTGCACTTTTCTTTTCGCTATTCGCCACGCAAGAGTGGAGATGGGCTTAGCTATCAGAAGAATGGAGATGGGCCACAGAATTGCACTATAGGCCTATAGGCCAGGTTTAGATTTACGAGTTTTTTCTTGTTTATCTATGGCCTATGGATTATATAGCTGCCTCTCAAAAAATATCTATGGTTTACTACTATGCTTGTATGAAATTTTCTAATATTACCCTAAAAACCGAGAAAGCGTTTTCTTAAAATGCTTTGCTAATCACCATCCAAATTAAGTGTGAAGTTTTTTTTCCCAAGTCAAACAAACAAACAGAGGTATCCTTGGAGGCTGCTAAAATATTAAACAAAAAAGAAGGTTTAAACTTATTACTCCCTACAATCTATAATAAGCGTTGGAAATTCAGTAGTACAAAATGTGCTAAGTTTGTGCAAAATTTTCGATACACACGAATGGAGTATAAATTATGTTGTGCAAATCACTATTCAAAAACTAGGCCAAATCATCAATTAATAGGCTGATTAATCACTACTAGGGGCTTGACTGTGTCGAGTACCTCTAATATCTGGTGTTAATCCTTTAACCCGATTAATTGTTTTGAAAACCCGATTACTAGGAATGTTATCGAATAATTAGCCCACTTTGATCAATAAATTTGCAAAATTTTCAATGCAGCTTGCCCGTCCAGCCACTTCCACATCCAAATCAAGTAGGTTTGTGAAGTTTCAACTCGATTCTCGGCTCTAAGAGCTTGATTCCCGCCATTACTAAACATTTGCTCACTGTTTCCGACCAGACTATGATACAAGATCTCGACCACCTTGAGAAGCTTGTTGAAGAGCTCTAGGATGACTTCAAATAGGGTACATGTGGTGACCCTGCATACCACTGCATGTTTTAGTATGCCAGTCGTTGATATAACATTCACGAAGTACCATTCCGCAAATATTACATCCCTCAGAGTAGTACAACAGAACATAGCAGGTCCATAACTCAGTCATTTATTATTACAAGCATAATGTACATATCATCTCGGAGCTCCTCTTGGGTCCTAAGAGGGATACTCCTGGGTTCGAGACGAACCCAACTTAACTTATAATACAAGAGTCTTACTAAGTGGTACATTTATTCCCTCGAGCAGCTAAGTACTAAGAGTTCGCACTGCTCGGATACTACTACTACTCGGTGATTCTAGACTTGATCTCCTCCGGAAGCCTCCCCGGTTCCGTAGACTATAAGGTAGTCTACGCCTTCAACACCTCCAGAGAGGTCTGGTTCTTCATAGCCGATGATCTCGGCTCCTTCAGGGTTGTCGTTGTCCTCCTCCAGACGGTTCAGACAATCTAAGCAGGGGATTTAAGAGTGGGATGCGTACGAGCGTACTCAATAAGTTCATTATAGAAAAGAGGTGTTTAATGCACTAGCTACGATACTAGACCAGAAAGTCTAATACCAATGCAAGTTTTGATAAACATTTCTTCAAGAGGTTGCTTTTATTTCCAAGAACTATGTCCGTCAGCCTTCACCGGTTTACTAGAACTTCATGGAGCTCCTTTCCGGCCGCGTTCGCAGTTCCATATCCCGGAACAGGGAGTGACGAGTCACGGTTCTTTACACTCTGCAGAGGTGTGTTGCTTTACCCATAAGAGATCTTAACCTTGGTGCCAACCAGGGCAGCTTTCCGTCCACACTTCCTATGGTGTGAGGCCCGGTATAAGGTCATAGCCAATCATATTCCTCCGCTACCTCGCACACCCACCCTTTGTTGCAAACCCCGACCCTGGGTCCTCGCCGGTCCTCTTACACCAATTAAGGATGGACCCCGACCGCGACAACAGTTCTGGGCTCTACCATAAACTCCTTCGCCGGCAGCTGCAACCCATCATAGACCGCATTACCGTGGGGAATTAGAATGGGATCCCCACCCTCCGGTTGTTCTCGCAAGATACAACTGCTACGGTAAGCGCATCCGTTGATGTACAAGAGGTGGAAATACGATTGACTACTCCGTCCCACTCCAGATCTTATGGTTAACACGGTTATTACGGCACAAGAATCACTGGACGACATTTGTTGATTAATCCTAGATGGATATAAACCGTTGCAATGGAACCTCCACCATATCAACACAATCCATGGTTCCATTGCCCACCACTTAGTCATATTCATAGTTATGAAAATAGTGGTTTTGGTTTTTTTTATGCAATAGTGATAAACATAGTACTTTACAAGTAATTTGATAGAAATACTCGAAAGACATGAGCAAGTGATGAACTTGCCTGAACACTGCAAAGTGTTGCAGTTGGATGGTGTGGACTGACCCTTGTCCTCTGTTTCTGAAAAATAGCATCATTGTCTGATAAGGGCAATGGTTAAAGAAGCATTTATGCATGATTCCAGTTTTAGGGTTTGTTCCCCCCTTCTGATGTCTTATCATTTCATGTGAGAGGTTAATACTAAGAATAATTTAGGGATACTCTGTTTTTAGGGTAAAATACAACCTTGAAATGTTGACAAGGTGTTTTTAAAGTCCAAAAGCATTAATGGACTTATTTTCATTATTGAAAATATAAGGTGTGATTTAAATGATTATTATAATCATCAAATTAAGACTTATTCTTAGTTGTCTTCAAAAATTCCCTTTGATATTTTATTCAGGTAGAGAATTTTATGTTGATCAGTTTTCATATTTTTAATTATTTTTTTTAGAGCAATATTCTATTTTATAAAATTCTTTGAAATTCTCACATAATTGGTTATTTTGGAAATGTCCAAAATGCCCTCGGGCCCACCTGTCAGGGTGAACCCGAGTGGGTTGGGCTCAACCCCGTTGGCCTGGTCCGGCCCACTCGGTCGCCCTCACTTCCTCCTCTCTCTCCCTCGCGAACCCTAATCCCCGAGCTCTGGCGACTCGCGCGTCGCCGCCGCCTTCGCCGAATTACTCCGGCCGACTCCGGCCATCGCCGCCGGCGAGATGGGGTGCATCTGAACCGCCGTTCGACGGCGCTTCAGATCCACCGCGCCGATTTGTTCTTCGTCGCCTCCTTGTTTCGCCCCCAAGCCTTCTGCTCGTCTGGCCGTGGGGATCCATGGCGATCTCGTCGCCGCCGGTGCGCCTGGTGCTGTGGCTTGGCCGTAGGCCTCGCCGTGCCTGCGCTGGAGCTTCCGCGCTTCGGCGACCGCCTGGCTTGGCCATGGCTTGGCGCTGCCGTGGCCAGGCTGTGCCGCCGTACCGCCATGGTGACGCCGTGGCGCTGCTTGATACGTCTCCGACGTATCGATAATTTCTTATGTTCCATGCTACATTATTGATGTTATCTACATGTTTTATGCACACTTTATGTCATATTCGTGCATTTTCTGGAACTAACCTATTAACAAGATGCCGAAGTGCCGATTCGTTGTTCTCGCTGTTTTTGGTTTCGAAATCCTAGTAAGGAAATATTCTCGGAATTGGACGAAATCAAAGCCCAGGGGCCTATTTTCTCACGAAGCTTCCGGAAGTCCGAAGGAGAGACGAAGAGGGGCCACGGAGGGGCCACACTATAGGGCGGCGCGGCCCCCCTGGCCGCGCCGGCCCGTAGTGTGGGGCCCCCGTGCCGCCTCTTGACCTGCCCTTCCGCCTATAAAAAGTCTCCGTGACGAAACCCCCGATACCGAGAGCCACGATACGGAAAACCTTCCGGAGACGCCGCCGCCGCCGATCCCATCTCGGGGATCCAGGAGATCGCCTCCGCACTCCGCCGGAGAGGGGAATCATCTCCCGGAGGACTCTACGCCGCCATGGTCGCCTCCGGTGTGATGTGTGAGTAGTCTACCCCTGGACTATGGGTCCATAGCAGTAGCTAGATGGTTGTCTTCTCCCCATTGTGCTATCATTGTCGGATCTTGTGAGCGGCCTAACATGATCAAGATCATCTATCTGTAATTCTATATGTTGCGTTTGTTGGGATCCGATGAATAGAGAATACTTGTTATGTTGATTATCAAAGTTATACTTATGTGTTGTTTATGATCTTGCATGCTTTCCGTTACTAGTAGATGCTCTGGCCAAGTAGATGCTTGTAACTCCAAGAGGGAGTACTTATGCTCGATAGTGGGTTCATGCCCGCATTGACACTCGGGACGATGTGACGAAAGTTCTAAGGTTGTGTTGTGTCTGTTGCCACTAGGGATAAAACATTAGTGCTATGTTCAAGGATGTAGTCACTAGTTACATTACGCACCATACTTAATGCAATTGTCTCGTTGTTTGCAACTTAATACTGGAAGGGGTTCGGATGATAACCCGAAGGTGGACTTTTTAGGCATAGATGCAGTTGGATGGCGGTCTATGTACTTTGTCGTAATGCCCAATTAAATCTCACTATACTCATCATGATATGTATGTGCATGGTCATGCTCTCTTTATTTGTCAATTGCCCAACCGTAATTTGTTCACCCAACATGCTCGTTCGTCTTATGGGAGAGACACCTCTAGTGAACTGTGGACCCCGGTCCAATTCTCTTTACTCGAAATACAATCTACCGCAATACTTGTTCTACTCGTTTTCTCGCAAACAATCATCTTCCACACAATACGGTTAATCCTTTGTTACAGCAAGCCGGTGAGATTGACAACCTCACTCGTTTCGTTGGGGCAAAGTACTTTGGTTGTGTTGTGCGGGTTCCACGTTGGCGCCGGAATCCCTGGTGTTGCGCCGCACTACATCTCGCCGCCATCAACCTTCAACGTGCTTCTTGGCTCCTCCTGGTTCGATAAACCTTGGTTTCTTTCTCGAGGGAAAACTTGCTGCTGTGCGCATCATACCTTCCTCTTGGGGTTGCCCAACGAACGTGTGAAATACACGCCATCAAGCTCTTTTTTCTGGCGCCGTTGCCGGGGAGATCAAGACACGCTGCAAGGGGAGTCTCCACTTCTCAATCTCTTTACTTTGTTTTTGTCTTGCTTAGTTTTATTTACTACTTTGTTTGCTGCACTACATCAAAATACAAAAAAATTAGTTGCTAGTTTTACTTTATTTGCTATCTTGTTTGCTATATCAAAAATACAAAAAAATTAGTTTACTTGCATTTACTTTATCTAGTTTGCTTTATTTATCGTTGCTAAAATGGCCAACGCTGAAAACACTAAGTTGTGTGACTTCACAACCACAAATAATAATGATTTCTTATGCACACCTATTGCTCCACCTGCTACTACAGCAGAATTCTTTGAAATTAAACCTCGCTTTATCGAATCTTGTTATGCGAGAGCAATTTTCTCGGTGTTAGTTCCGATGATGTCGCTGCCCATCTTAATAATTTTGTTGAACTATGTGAAATGCAAAAATATAAAGATGTAGATGGTGATATTATTAAATTAAAATTGTTCCCTTTCTCATTAAGAGGAAGAGCTAAAGATTGGTTGCTATCTCTCGCCTAAGAATAGTATTGATTCATGGACTAAATGCAAGGATGCTTTTATTGGTAGATATTATCCCCCTGCTAAAATTATATCTTTGAGGAGTAGCATAATGAATTTTAAACAATTAGATACTGAACATGTTGCTCAAGCTTGGGAAAGAATGAAATCTCTGGTTAAAAATTGCCCAACCCATGGACTCGACTACTTGGATGATCATCCAAACCTTCTATGCAGGACTAAATTTTTCTTCACGGAATTTATTGGATTCAGCTGCTGGAGGTACCTTTATGTCCATCACTCTTGGTGAAGCAACAAAGCTTCTTGATAATATGATGATCAACTACTCTGAATGGCACACGGAAAGAGCTCCACAAGGTAAGAAGGTAAATTCCGTCGAAGAAACCTCTTCCTTGAGTGATAAGATTGATGCTATTATGTCTATGCTTGTGAATGATAGGACTAATATTGATCCTAATAATGTTCCATTAGCTTCATTGGTTGCACAAGAAGAACATGTTGATGTAAACTTCATTAAAAATAATAATTTCAACAACAATGCTTACCGGAACAATTCTAGTAACAACTATAGGCCATATCCTTATAATAATGGCAACGGCTATGGTAATTCTTATGGGAATTCTTACAACAATAATAGGAGTTCACCCCCTGGACTTGAAGCCATGCTTAAAGAATTTATTAGTACACAAACCGCTTTTAACAAATCTGTTGAAGAAAAGCTTGGGAAAATTGATATACTTGCTTCTAAAGTCGATAGTCTTGTCTGTCGATGTTGATCTTTTGAAATCAAAAGTTTTGCCTAATGAGAATCATCATAATAAAATTACTACTACAGCAAATGCCATTCAAGTTAGAATTAATGAGAATATAAGATTAATGGCTGAACTGCGTGCTAGGTGGGATAGAGAAGAAAATGAAAAACTAGCTAAAGAAAAGAATATAGCTAAAGTTTGGACTATTACCACCACTAGTAATGCTAATGCTACACATGTTGCTGCACCTCCTACTCATACTAATAAAAGAATTGGTGTTAGCAATGTTTCCACTTCTAATGCAAAGCGCGAAAACCGCTCTAAACTGCTAAACTCGCTGAACCGCTTGTGATAAAGTCGCTGAAATTTTTTCCAACATTGGGGATGATGATCCCATTGCTTTAGATTATAATGATTTGAATTTTGATGATTGCCACATCTCTGAAGTTATAAAGTTCTTGCAAAAACTTGCTAAAAGTCCTAATGCTAGTGCTATAAATTTGGCTTTTACACATCATATTACAAATGCTCTTATAAAAGCTAGAGAAGAGAAACTAGAGCGCGAAGCCTCTATTCCTAAAAAGCTAGAGGATGGTTGGGAGCCCATCATTAAGATGAAGATTAAAGATTTTGATTGTAATGCTTTATGTGATCTTGGTGCAAGTATTTCGTTATGCCTAAGAAAATTTATAATATGCTTGACTTGCCACCGCTGAAAAATTGTTATTTGGATGTTAATCTTGCTGATCATTCTACAAAGAAACCTTTGGGGAAAGTTGATAATGTTCGCATTACCGTTAACAATAACCTTGTTCCCGTTGATTTTGTTGTCTTGGATATTGAATGCAATGCATCTTGTCCCATTATATTGGGAAGACCTTTTCTTCGAACTCGTTGGTGCTATTATTGATATGAAGGAAGGTAATATAAAATATCAATTTCCTCTCAAGAAAGGTATGGAACACTTCCCTAGAAAGAGAATGAAGGTACCTTTTGATTCTATTATGAGAACAAATTATGATGTTGACACTTCGTCTCTTGATAATACTTGATACACACTTTCTGCGCCTAGCTGAAAGGCGTTAAAGAAAAGCGCTTATGGGAGACAACCCATGTTTTTACCTACAGTACTTTGTTTTTATTTTGTGTCTTGGAAGTTGTTTACTACTGTAGCAACCTCTCCTTATCTTAGTTTTGTGTTTTGTTGTGCCAAGTTAAGCCGTTGATAGAAAAGTAAGTACTAGATTTGGATTACTGCACAGTTCCAGATTTCTTTACTGTCACGAATCTGGGTCCACCTCCCTGTAGGTAGCTCAGAAAATTAAGCCAATTTACGTGCATGATCCTCAGATATGTACGCAACTTTCATTCAATGTGAGCATTTTCATTTGAGCAAGTCTGGTGCCATTTTAAAATTCTTCAATACGAACTGTTCTGTTTTGACAGATTCTGCCTTTTATTTCGCATTGCCTCTTTCGCTATGTTGGATGAATTTCTTTGATCCACTAATGTCCAGTAGCATTATGCAATGTCCAGAAGTGTTAAGAATGATTGTGTCACCTCTGAATATGTCAATTTATATTGTGCACTAACCCTCTAATGAGTTGTTTCGAGTTTGGTGTGGAGGAAGTTTTCAAGGATCAAGAGAGGAGTATGATGCAACATGATCAAGGAGAGTGAAAGCTCTAAGCTTGGGGATGCCCCGGTGGTTCACCCCTGCATATATCAAGAAGACTCAAGCATCTAAGCTTGGGGATGCCCAAGGCATCCCATCTTCATCGACAACATTATCAGGTTCCTCCCCGAAACTATATTTTTATTCCATCACATCTTATGTGCTTTTTCTTGGAGCGTCGGTTTGTTTTTGTTTTTGTTTTGTTTGAATAAAATGGATCCTAGCATTCACTTTATGGGAGAGAGACACGCTCCGCTGTAGCATATGGACAAGTATGTCCTTGGTTTCTACTCATAGTATTCATGGCGAAGTTTCTCCTTCGTTAAATTGTTATATGGTTGGAATTGGAAAATGATACATGTAGTAATTGCTATAAATGTTTTGGGTAATGTGATACTTGGCAATTGTTGTGCTCATGATTAAGCTCTTGCATCATATGCTTTGCACCCATTAATGAAGAAATACATAGAGCATGCTAAAATTTGGTTTGCATATTTGGTTTCTCTAAGGTCTAGATAATTTCTAGTATTGAGTTTGAACAACAAGGAAGACGGTGTAGAGTCTTATAATGTTTTCAATATGTCTTTTATGTGAGTTTTGCTGCACCGGTTCATCCTTGTGTTTGTTTCAAATAAGTCTTGCTAGCCTAAACCTTGTATCGAGAGGGAATACTTCTCATGCATCCAAAATACTTGAGCCAACCACTATGCCATTTGTGTCCACCATACCTACCTATACTACATGGTATTTTTCCGCCATTCCAAAGTAAATTGCTTGAGTGCTACCTTTAAAATTCCATCATTCACCTTTGCAATATATAGCTCATGGGACAAATAGCTTAAAAACTATTGTGGTATTGAATATGTAATTATGCACTTTATCTCTTATTAAGTTGCTTGTTGTGCGATAACCATGTTCACTGGGGACGCCATCAACTATTCATTGTTGAATTTCATGTGAGTTGCTATGCATGTTCGTCTTGTCTGAAGCAAGAGAGATCTACCACCATATGGTTAAGCATGCATATGTTAGAGAAGAACATCGGGCCGCTAACTAAAGCCATGCTCCATGGTGGAAGTTTCAGCTTTGGACAACAATCCTCAAATCTCAAATGAGAAAATTATTAATTGTTGGTATATGCTTATGCATAAAAGAGGAGTCCATTATCTCGTTGTCTATGTTGTCCCGGTATGGATGTCTAAGTTGAAGAATAATCAATAGCGAGAAATCCAATGCGAGCTTTCTCCTTAGACCTTTGTACAGGCGGCATAGAGGTACCCCTTTGTGACACTTGGTAAAAACAATGCATTGTGATGACCCGGTAGTCCAAGCTAATTAGGACAAGGTGCGGGCACTATTAGTACGCTATGCATGAGGCTTGCAACTTATAAGATATAATTTACATGATGCATATGCTTTATTACTACCGTTGACAAAATTGTTTCATGTTTTCAAAATCAAAGCTCTAGCACAAATATAGCAATCGATGCTTTTCCTCTATGGAGGACTATTCTTTTACTTTCAATGTTGAGTCAGTTCACCTATTTCTCTCCACCTCAAGAAGCAAACACTTGTGTGAACTGTGCATTGATTCCTACATATTTGCTTATTGCACTTATTATATTACTCTATGTTGACAATATCCATGAGATATACATGTTACAAGTTGAAAGCAACCGCTGAAACTTAATCTTCTTTTGTGTTGCTTCAATGCCTTTACTTTGAATTATTGCTTTATGAGTTAACTCTTATGCAAGACTTATTGATGCTTGTCTTGAAGTGCTATTCATGAAAAGTCTTTGCTATATGATTCACTTGTTTACTCATGTCATATACATTGTTTCGATCGCTGCATTCACTACATATGCTTTACAAATAGTATGATCAAGATTATGATGGCATGTCACTCCGTAAATTATCCGTGTTATCGTTTTACCTGCTCGGGACGAGCGAGAACTAAGCTTGGGGATGCTGATACGTCTCCGACGTATCGATAATTTCTTATGTTCCATGCCACATTATTGATGTTATCTACATGTTTTATGCACACTTTATGTCATATTCGTGCATTTTCCGGAACTAACCTATTAACAAGATGCCGAAGTGCCGATTCTGTCGTTTTCTGTCGTTTTTGGTTTCAGAAATCCTAGTAAGGAAATATTCTCGGAATTGGACGAAATCAAAGCCCGGGGGCCTATTTTCTCACGAAGCTTCCGAAGTCCGAAGGAGAGACGAAGAGGGGCCACGGAGGGGCCACACTATAGGGCGGCGCGGCCCCCCTTGGCCGCGCCGGCCCGTAGTGTGGGGCCCCCGTGCCGCCTCTTGACCTGCCCTTCCGCCTATAAAAAGTCTCCGTGACGAAACCCCCGGTACCGAGAGCCACGATACGGAAAACCTTCCCGGAGACGCCGCCGCCGCCGATCCCATCTCGGGGGATCCAGGAGATCGCCTCCGGCACCTCGCCGGAGAGGGGAATCATCTCCCGGAGGACTCTACGCCGCCATGGTCGCCTCCGGTGTGATGTGTGAGTAGTCTACCCCTGGACTATGGGTCCATAGCGGTAGCTAGATGGTTGTCTTCTCCCCATTGTGCTATCATTGTCGGATCTTGTGAGCTGCCTAACATGATCAAGATCATCTATCTGTAATTCTATATGTTGCGTTTGTTGGGATCCGATGAATAGAGAATACTTGTTATGTTGATTATCAAAGTTATACTTATGTGTTGTTTATGATCTTGCATGCTTTCCATTACTAGTAGATGCTCTGGCCAAGTAGATGCTTGTAACTCCAAGAGGGAGTACTTATGCTCGATAGTGGGTTCATGCCTGCATTGACACCTGGGACAGTGACGAAAAGTTCTAAGGTTGTGTTGTGCTCTGTTGCCACTAGGGATAAAACATTAGTGCTATGTTCAAGGATGTAGTCACTAGTTACATTACGCACCATACTTAATGCAATTGTCCGTTGTTTGCAACTTAATACCGGAAGGGGTTCGGATGATAACCTGAAGGTGGACTTTTTAGGCATAGATGCGGTTGGATGGCGGTCTATGTACTTTGTCGTAATGCCCAATTAAATCTCACTATACTCATCATGATATGTATGTGCATGGTCATGCTCTCTTTATTTGTCAATTGCCCAACCGTAATTTGTTCACCCAACATGCTCGTTCGTCTTATGGGAGAGACACCTCTAGTGAACTGTGGACCCCGGTCCAATTCTCTTTACTCGAAATACAATCTATCGCAATACTTGTTCTACTCGTTTTCTCGCAAACAATCATCTTCCACACAATACGGTTAATCCTTTGTTACGGCAAGCCGGTGAGATTGACAACCTCATCTGTTTCGTTGGGGCAAAGTACTTTGGTTGTGTTGTGCAGGTTCCACGTTGGCGCCGGAATCCCTGGTGTTGCGCCGCACTACATCTCGCCGCCATCAACCTTCAACGTGCTTCTTGGCTCCTCCTGGTTCGATAAACCTTGGTTTCTTTTTGAGGGAAAACTTGCTGCTGTGCGCATCATACCTTCCTCTTGGGGTTGCCCAACGAACGTGTGAAATACACGCCATCACTGCTCCAGGTTAGTGCGCCTCCATCTTCATCCTTTTCTTCCTCCTCCTCTGTGCCATGCTCTAGTTACTGGCCTGCCTCTCCTCATGGAGATGCTGGCACTGCCGTGCTGCTGTTGCTTCTGCGCCTCTGTGCGCCTTGCGCCAAGCTAGCTCTGGTGCTGTGCTAGCTGCTGTCATGCGTATGCTGCTGCGGTGCATCTGCCATGGATTCTGGCTGCTGTGCTATGCTATTCTGCTCTATAGCTTGCTGTTGCAACTCATGAGCTCTTGCTCATGAGCATACTGTGATGCTTTGCTTTATTATTTGTTACTGCTGCTGCTATCTTGCTCCTGCCTCTCCTGTGTGTGCAATTACTTCTCCCTGTCTTGATCATGATGCATGATCCTTGCCTTTGGCAAGTGCCAGTGCTCCTGGTGTGCTATCTATGTGCTATAATTCATGATCATGCTCAATTGAGCATTGTTACTGACTTGGCAGCTCCATCCCTTGATGGGGTGCTTCTGGATGCAGTTATACTGCCTGTATTCACTTATCTGTGATGCAAATGTTCATGGTATATGTTTGATTTAATTATCTGGTCCATGTATTGATACTAGAATTGATTCTAGCATGTTGTAACATACTCTAGCAAGCTTCTGATGATCTATTGATCATCAGTTGCTTGTACAAGCTGTTGTGCTGTTCCTGTGCCTCACTGCTGCTCACCCTGTGATGTGTGTGTGTCACACAGACTGGTCCTGGTGTTTGCTGGGGCTTGCTCAAGCATCTATTGATGCTTGCAATGATCCATTGGATCATCTGCAATGCTCTGGTGCTTTGATTACTTGTGTAGTTCATTTATCTGTATTAGCTTGCTTTATTAGATGGATATATGATGTGAACTGCTTGCAGTGATGATCATTTCAATGAATTTGGTAGGGCTAGATGGATGCCAACACTTGGTTGTGTACCCTAGCCCTCCTTTTGAACCCTACAGGGTGATGATATCTGTGCTTGGCTTCTCTGTTAGGATTGGTTAAGTGGTTGAGGTGGCCTTGACAGCAATTCTTTGCTGTTAAGGTAGCTCCCACCCTTGTTGGCTAACTGTGGCTTGATGAATACATCACTGGACAATCCCTTGTTGGATTATCAGTGATCTTTGCTGTTGACAAACAGGAATAGACACAATTTGTCTATCTGTCTGATGGTGTAGTAGTCATAGGTGTTAAGTGGCTTTGGCTAGCTGGATAGGATCATCCCTTGTTGGATGTCTTTGATTATGCCACTGGTTTGGCATAGCCAATGTTCCCAGGGTGTCTTCCTATTGGTTTTCCTCTTGTTTACTTGCACCAATTTGGCTATTAGCCATATGATGACTCACATATAGGGTTTCTACCCACTTTGCTTCTCTGATGCAAGTGTATGCTTAATTATGAGCAAATTAGTGTTTTGCTCAGGTTGGTTTGCTTTATACCTCACTCCAGCTTCTAGAAAGGTTATTGGTGTAGAGGTTTAGCTTCTGTGTTGATTTCTTGGCTTGCCCTGCTCCTCCTTGCAAGCTTGATGCTTGGTTTATTTTTGGTGATTATGGGATAGGTGAGACAGCTCTGGTTGTTCACCTGTTCTTGGTGTTCTTGAGATGTTCTTGCTATCTGGTGACTTACTCTGCTGCTTGTCGATGAATGAGCTAGGGTTTACTGTGGAAAAGGTTTTATACCTCCCTGCTTTGTTTCCCTGGTCGACAACAAGGTCTGGCACCCTTGGTGACTCACTGCTGGTGTGTGTGTTGTGCTCCATGCACACTGCCTTGTGAGCAGGCTGTGTGTGTGTGTATACCTGATGCTTTGCACCTGGCTTGGGACTTGGCTGTGAGCTGATCAGCTCGGCAGCTGTTGATCATATCCTCCCAATTTTCATTTCTTTCTAACCTACCAAGTGGCTATGCCACTTGACATAACTTGTATTTGTTGTGATTTATGCAGGGATCAAGATGTTGATCAGATGGACATGAAGATCATCAAGTCCAAGATTAAATGAAGATTACCTTGTAATGTTTAGGATAGAATCTGACCTTGTACTTTTCTTTTATTTTCTTTTTCTATTTTGCCAATTTATGTAATGTGTTGTAATATTTCATATTTCTATTCTGAATATTGTAAATGACAATGTATCATGTGTGATTATCAATAAAGCTCCAATTTTCCTTAATGAGCTTTATATAATTGTTGTACTATTTATATTCTTGCTTACTTATAATTGTTTATTGAATTATCTCAAGTTTGAATTATGAGATATCAATTTAATGTTTGAATTTGAAATTCAAATTCAACTTTAGGTTTGAATTCAATCATGCAACTTAAAATTGAATTCAATCATGCAACTTAAGTTTGTGATGCAATATCCCTTCTCTCTTCTCCAAAACCCTAGTTTAGTTGAATGAGAGCAAGTTTGTCGCACTCTCGAAACCCTAACCCTGTAAGGTGCCAAGAGAGAAACTTGTCCCCCTTCGATGCAGTTTTGTTTTAAAAGCGTGAAATTTCCCCAGAATTTACGATGCAATGCACATCACTTTCTAAAATCTACCCCTCGATCGTCTCTAAACCTGGGATATTACAGTACATGATTGAGGTGCAAAAGGGTAGTACCTTGGGTTGGGTAGGTGGTGGAAGAAGAGAAACTTCCGAGGACAAAGGAGAAGAATCGAAAGGAAGGAGCATGGTGGCGGTTGGTCGCTCCTTTGGCACTCATGATCTAAAATATTACGTCACCAAGGAGAAGCGTGCATTTTTTAATGAGATTTGGGGCTATAAAAGGGAACGAGATCCTCTGACGTACCAGCCAAAACTGTAGAGGGAAGTAAATGATTATGGCTCGTTCGATTCGTATCGGAAGGCAGCAGATCAAACGTCAAGGAAACATAGCGCCAAAGCCTAGCCCAACTAACGGAGACAAGAAACTGAAACGGGAAACCTCTGCTATCTCGTTCCGTTTCCGCGCATAAAGCACCAGTCTGCCCATCGCCATCGACCGCGTCGCCGTAGCTCCGCCTCCCCGGCCGCAGCTTTGCCTCCCCAGCCGCATCTAACAGGTGGCGTGCGTCCGCGCCTCTGCCTCCCATCCTCCAACTATTCCGCCGCCGGCGAGCCGGACCTGTCTTGCCGCCGTTGTTGTCCATGACGGCTGCGACCTCAAAGAGTATGCCACCGACGGGTGTCGTGCGTCCGCGCCTCAGCCTCCATCTCCTGCAACGATTTCAGCGCCGGCGAGGTGGACCTGTCTTCCCGCTGCCATTGCCCATGCTGACCGCGTCCTCCAACAGAGGATGGCAAATCCAGCGACCCCATCTTGTACTGAATCCGGAACTGAATCCCTGAGCAGAAACAGCAGTGCCAAAATTTGCAAACTGCAGGCAAACATGAATCCAGGAAGTATCACCTTTTCACTGTTGTTACCTGAATTTGAAACTGAACTAAATGCCAATTGCTGAATTGAACTAAATGGCACATACTCGGCTGCTTCGCCTGAACTAAATGGGAACTGTAACACACAAACACATACAGAATAGCTATCTATAGCTATCTACATGCTGTGAATTCATCTGATCACTGAAGCAAGAAAATAAAGGGCACACACCAACAGAACGTTGGAGTTTTCTCTTCAAATATTCAGAATGGCTAGTGGTCTGCTCCAAAAGGTTTGTGCATAGCAGTTTTTCAATTTACTTGCCATGAAACACAATTACAAACAGTAATCTTCTGCAGGTCAACTACAGAAAAATTGTGCTGGCAAGGACTAAGGCGATCATTGGTCACACATTTCCATGACATCTAGCAAAAGACAGAACAGTTTCACCACAACCCAGTAATAAAGTCATCTGTGATTGGTCCCTGTAAAATAAATAAAGAAGTAAGATCTTTTAAACAATTATGATCTCTTGATTCATGAACTAACTTTGTCACTTTGAGATTTTCTTTCTTCCGGTCCATATTGACATTCATGTGTAGAGTGTGATTGTGTTCCAAACCCAGCTTTGTTACTTTGCGATTTTCTTTCTTCCGGTCCATATTGACATTCATGTGGACTTGGCAACCGGTTCTAGTTTCAGCTCGAGGGAACTTTGTTAAATGATCCCTTTTGTCTTGTGATCGATGTCCCTCATTTGCACAAACAAATTTACATGATGTAACTTTGCCATCAGATTCTCTTTTGTTTGTATACCTTTTTCTGACCTCAAAGCCTTGTTGCCCACTGTAGCTCAGCCAAAATGCCCAAGCTTCATCTGAATTTCTAAATTCCATACTTCGATGAGGAACCAAATCAGGTAGTACAACTCTGCAATGCAAATGTGAAGAAAATATTGGAACCAATAGAAAGTCTTAAATTTCTCATGCCAAACTATGGAATACGGAAATTACCGATTGGAATCAGGATCATGGTGCGATTTATTAATATCTTCTTCCATCCCAGCTTCTTCCATGAACTAAGAACAGAGCTGAAACCTGTAAAGAAAACCACAGTTATGAAACAACATGACAGAATCTTGTTTGGCCCAAAACTCCAACTATGCTGACGCAAATCGTACAAATAGGGTACCGTTGGAGAGGTATGATCATATACTACAACTTCTATTTTGTGTCTCAGTCCAAATTAAGCAGCGATTAAGAGCAGTTTTAAGGTATTGATTGCATCTACGTAGGGCATACCACAGAGAGAAGTGGAGAAAAGAACAAAGATGATTTACCTGAGATTGACGGGGGCAGAGAAGTGCATTGGCGAGCAGAGCAGCTTGTCCGCTCCAGGTTCGGGCGAGCTCCTTCGCGGTTCGCGTGCCCTTCCTCACGTCCTCGATTTCGCGCCTCTTTTCCGTTCTCGCGCCTTTCTCTGAGGTAGAGCGCGCCCTTTTCCGTCCTCTACTTTCGCGCCTCTTTTCCGTCTCCGTTAGTTGGGCTGGGCTTCGCGCTGTATTTCCTTGACGTTTGACTTGCTGCCTTCCGATACAAATCGAACGAGCGGTAATCATTTACTTCCCTCTGCAGTTTTGGCTAGTACGGCAGAGAATCTCGTTCCCTATAAAAGTAGGACAACATATAAATAGCCATATACTATTTGTTTCTTTCTTATATATAAATACCCATATACTATGAGATTGTAGTAATTACCGAAGTGACAACACATGGCTTAAGTAGCATCGTGTTAATGACTTTGCTTTGTTTAGAAAGCACTTAACATCACACACATTACACAATGTACCCAACGGCACATGGTGCATCTCTGTCGTTTCTGCTCTGGATCCGCCACCTGCGGCAAAGGGTGCTCCGTGGTTCCGTGTTTGATCATATGCTCAGATTAGATCAGGAATAACAAAATCTTCGTATAGTAATGCTGCTGAGTGTTGACCTACCAGGAGTAAACTTGCAGCCTAGGAGCGTAGGTTCGTTGAAGTAACCTTGCAGGTGGCAGTCCGTCAAGTTCGTTCGTAAACCGTACAGAGACCTCGGGGGGCACGCACTGCGTTGCATATCCATCGCCGTAGATTCGCCATTGTCAACGCCGAGCAGTAGACCTTACGTGCGACCTCCGTTTGCAACTCCCAGATGTTCCATCGATTCCGCCATCGATTTCCGTCTCTCGAGAAAGCAGAGATCTTTCCGTCTCCTAGACTCGTTCAACTTAGGACGCCGAGGCTCGAAGCAGGGTTGAGATCTGCAGCCTGCAGCCGGTGGATGCCGCGTCGCGTTGTCGCCTGTCAGGTTGAGTCCACGCATTCTGTCCCTGCGAGCGAGCGTGAAGCCGAAGCAATGGCTGGTTGTTAGTAGGAGCAGAGGCAGGAGGAAAGGTGGGAGCGATGAATTATCATCGCAGGCAGAGCTATATGTCAATGCCCCGTACAGGGACGATGGAAAAGCGGAGCATAATTGCCGAATTATTGTTCCTCCTCGCCTGGTGAGCACGAGCAGACCGACCGGTGGTTCGTGCTCATGTCTGAATCTCGTGCTCATGTCTGAATCCTGATTTGGCCTGGCAGTACCGCGTATCAAAGTCGGACAGGTTATTCAGGGGCTCGGAGATAGACTGGAAGTGGACACACCACTGTTGATCTCTTATTTTGGGGGGAATTCGACAGTTCAGTATTTGTCGTGGGTTCAGGACGCGACACGCCCCCGTGCTGGCCATGCTCACGGGGCTGCTCTGCTCTGCTTGGGCGTATTAGGCACTGGCAGCAAGTAGGATGTGTTGTTTTGCAGAGATGAGATGCGGTGAGTGCCACGTTATCTTCATACACGATTATGCCTATATATATTACAGCAAGAAACCAGAGATTTCCCGGAGCAGCCCGGGCTGCCATGCTATGCTGTCTGTACCTGAAACTGTACATTAACTGATTAATTGTCAAAACTATGTTCGCTGTAGAATCCAGAGCTGATCAAGCAGTTCATCGAAACATTGATCGCATGGATACATCATACGGAAGCAAACTCAACCTAATATAGCCTACCGCAATCCTACATTTACCAAAATTCAGCCCCGAGATACCTCACTTGGCCATGTGGACGACGAGCTCCTCCTACTCGAGTGCGACACACTCCATCTTCATGCGGCGGACGGCGGTCTCCTGCCGAAACTCCTCGTAAGCGCGCACCTGGTGGAGGGCCAAGTGCGCGTCCTTCTCCTTGCGTTGACGCGCCACAGCAACATCTTGATCTGAGATGTGGCAAAGCTTCTTGACGACGGCGGCATCAGGATGCGGATGGTTCACCTCTTCGTCGTACGCTTCTTCGTGCCCTCCGACCGGATCCATTTCGTGTGCTCCTCGACGGGGATGTTGTGGGACTTCCGCCGCCTCACGGCGAGGCGCTGTCGACTCCAATCCGGTCTTCCCTTTGTCCGAAACCGATGCGACGAAACTTCATGGAGCGATGGATGCGGTGTAGGTGAGGGTAATTCCTCGCCGGATGTAACCCTAGAGTGGCGACGAAGCGGTGGATGGGGCGGCGTGAAAATAGGATTTGAGCATGTTTCAGGCGCATCGATCTCTACTTGCAGCGTCTGCGAATGTGAGTTACTGGTACCTACGAATTTGTTTTAGGCCAAAACGTGGATGCAAGATCTGATCAAAGGATGAAACCTAGGCAAAATTTAAATCCAGCAGTTGGCAGTTGTATGTGTGGTTCTGTATATTAATATAGCGGGGCGAAAGCCTATTGTGAGGAAACGACCCTCCACACTTGCACAGCGGCAACAGCAGCCACAACATGGCAAAGCTGACATTGGTGGATAACAGAAACAACAAAGAGGGAGATGGTTTGTTTAATGCGACAGACAATCTGGCCATGTGCGATGGAATCTTGGCACCGGTTCTGCTTTGCAAAGCTGCTAACAACTCGTTAATAGTACCCCCACTTTTGATTATATGTTTCACGCCCAACAGAAAGGCGAAAAGAACACAGACAGCCAAAAAGGCAGGAACAGCATCTACAGTCAAATGGCAAACCCACCGTTTACCATTTGAACTGCGGTCATATTCGTGATTTTCCCGCACATAATCATTCACCCACAAGGGGAATTTCGAGATGAATGCAGCCAGATCACCTCTCTGTTTCCATCTCCAAACATTCACAAGGAAATTTCGAGAAGGAAAGAATGCACAGGTAACTGAAGGAGGAGGATTAACCAAAGCGTTTAGTAGCCTCATCATCATAATTAAGGATCCGGAACAAAACAAGGCAAGAGCACTGTACACATACACCGATTAGCATTTTAGCAGGAGGCGATCAAAACCCAGCCCGCCTTGATGGTACGAGTAGTAGATTAGTAAGAAGCGATTAACCAACGCAACGCCGCCGTCTAACTCAGTAGGCCTCCTCGGGGATGCTCTGCAGGCCGGGCTCCCACTCCCCGCTGGCCTGCATCAGGCGCGCCTCCTCCGCCGCTCGCCGCATGCTGCGCCGCCGGAGCGACTGCAGCCTCTGCTCGGCGTCTGTCCCGCCGCCGCCGGACGCGCGCTGGCGGGAGCTGCGCCGGTCCCCCGACGCCGCCGCCGTCGAGCCCGGCGCCACGCCGGCGGTGGGGCCCCCGGTGCCGAGCGCGGCCACCATCTTCTTGAGCTCGCGCTTGCTGACCACGATCTTGACGCGCACCGCGCCGCCCACCTCCTCCCGCGACAGCACGCGGCCGCCGTGGTGCAGCTGCTCCAGCGCCTCCGCGGCCGCCTTCGACTGGTGCTGCTGCTGCTGCCGGTGGCCGTGGCCCTGCCCGGCCGCGTGGTCCCTCGGGAAGAAGCACCTTGTCGCCATCTCCCTGACGGGCCGGTGGCCGCCGACGCCGCAAGTGGCGTGCTGTCCGGCGGGGCAAGTGGTGGCAGTAGTACCCGGCCAGTCCCTGGTAGCTCCGGCGACGTTCCTTGCAAGGCAGAGCGCAAAGGCTAAAGCGAAGGCAAAGTGATTGTGCGGCCTGTCGAGCAATGCGACATTGCTACCACGGTTTATATACTGGCAGTCGTCGGGTGGCTTGCCTTTTTTGCTGAGCGCGCGCAGCCACAACTGGCTCCAAGCACGCACCGCCCCAGGTCTCTGACCCGCGGGCCCCGCTTCCTCCCCACCTGTGATGAGCGTGTGGCCCGACCTGTCCGTCCAAGCTTTTGTTAGATGATGAAAGTTAATCAACCAAATAAATGGGTAACGAACATGGATCGATATGGTTAATATTACAGAATAGTAACCAAGTGCAGCGTTTGTTAAGGCTCTAAACAATCATGAGACGGGGACTAATTGCGATGGCAGTTGAATAGAGAAATGGACGCCTCACATGGCCGTCGCTCTCGCGGCCGGAGAGAGAGGATTGATCGGACCGGGCATCATTGGATCGATCGGAGGTCCGATGACGAAGTGACGTGTTGTCGAGCCGGACTCGATGTGGATCTCGTGGAGTGAAGGACCGATGTACATTTGGTCACGACGATGGAGCAGTTTGACGGTAGACATCGGTCCTTTGGTTACAACAACGCGCGCAGTCTCCATGTTTCCTGTTGCCGGTTCTGTAGCTCGCCCAGCAATGGCGTTGGTGCCATTGGGTTTCTGCAACTAATGTTGCACGGCTTTGAAATGCGGGGAGTTCAGTTAATTATTCAGAGATCGGAAGTGTAATATTTGTGGTACTGGGTTGGAGGATACCTCACATGCTCAATACAAATGCCCCCATGCTCGTCGTCTTTGGGGCGAAATGTGAAAGGTCTGGAATTTACCTGGGGATCGGGACTTGCAGATCGAGCCGTATCATTTGGTTCCACTCCAGGCAGTTATTAGTAAACTTCAAAGCAATATGATTGATGCTACTCTTTTGGTCGCTTGGAGAATTTGGTTTGCAAGAAATGAGGCTACACATGATAAACCCTTGCCTTTGTGTGATAGTTCTCGTCGTTTTCTTTCTAGCTACTGAAAGTTGCTTCATCACTGCAAAGATTCCTCTACGGAGGATATTGTCAAAGAAAAGAAACTGATGGTTGAAGATGGGGCATTGCCTGCTCCTCGGGTGGTAAAAAAAGGACCTGATAAACCCTGGATCTAGCTCCGAGTGGGCTGGGTGAAACTCTCTACTGATGGATCCTTCGGTGCTGCTGGTCATAGCGTCGGAGCTGGCATGGTGCTTCGCGATACTACTGGAACAACGATCTTCACTACATGCAGATTCATGGATGATTGTGATGTTCCTCTTCAGGCAGAAATTCGAGCTTGTGTGGAGGGTTTGGACTTGGCGATTCACCGCAGTCCCTACCCTATGATAGTAGAGACCGACTGCGTCTAGTTGGTAGAGGCCGTTAACTCTTCTGTGCGGGATAGATCACCCTTTCTTCATTGGGTGTCGGAGATTAAAACTCTTTGTAATCAAGAGCATGAGTGTGTTTTTATAAAAGAGTGGAACGATCGTAGGTTAGGGTTAGTCATGATCTTGCAAATTATGCAAGGTTGAAACGCCTTACTGATCTTTGGTTAGGTTCGGGTCCGGAGGTTGTGCTACAGGCCCTAGAACATGATCAACCTGTAACCCCTTCTGGTTAATAAAATTCTTTTTCACTCGCAAAAAAAGTATACAGTCTTTCAGATATTGGTATTACTGTCCCTTTCAGGACGCTGGGAACTGAATCCTGACGTTAGACTCGACGATGGAGGCATCAGTCCATTACTGGCATGCACGGTGAGCTGGCCGTATTTGACATTACAGTTTAGCGGACGGTCCTAATAACATTGATTACACATACTCGTATTTGACATCCATTTTCTTTTTGGGCAGGAATGCGCGCGTTTCATATTCCTGGACTCTCAACTTCAACTAACCCCTGTCATTCTCGAGAAAAAAGAAAACTTCAACTAACTACTCATAACCGTCAGTTAATTAATTAATTATTTAACAACGAGCACCAGATCTCCAACCCCTGCCAGCCGCTGGCCGTTAGTGTGTGTACATTTATCAATCTTGACATTTGGCTGCTAATTAAGTTTGATTAGCCCTACGTTCCATGATCGGGCGCGCGCGCGCGCGCAATCATCACCTACGTACGCGGCGACGTACTCCATCGACGCGGATGGACGGTGAGCCAACCTCTATGATTGACGGCTAATTGCAAGTTTGCAATGGTAACGCGGAACCCCCTGCAATCTCTACTATCTAAAAAGAAGGAATGCGTTCCGTCGTCAATCCAGTACATCGTCCGTTTCGTCCAACTCCTTCGTCGTCCAACGTACCGCACAAAACAGAAAACCGGGCAAGTGTAACTTCCCCGTTTCGATCCAAAAATCACGCCGCATGGACTCCTCCGCGTTGACCCGCCCGAGTCCGGAGAGGAAGGGAACGCGCGGCTCGCACAGGATGCGCCACGAGCGAGCGAGCTACGAGCGACTTCTGGCGGTGAGCGGTGGCGATTTGCTGGCGTATAGCGGCGGCAGCATGAGGCTGGGCAGCGCCACCCCCAACGCCGATTCCTCTCCTCCGCCCCTCCCCCATATGCACCGCCATGGAGCTGGCAGCGCCAGCCCTGACCCTGTTGACTCCATCGCACCGCCCAGATTGCCGTCGGCTCCACGCGATTAGCGTCTCCTCCCTGAGCGCCCTCTCCTCCATGGGATGCATCGCCGGCCTCCTCCATGAGTTGTTGCAGGCGTCCTCTCCTTTGCTCCGACCTCCTCACATTCGAGCTCCCTGGCCCCTTCAGCTAGGTACGCAGTCACAAGTCACAATTATTTTTTAGCAATCTGTTCCCAATCTATTGTATTCAGTTCCAGGTTCTTAATCAATCTGACTTCCTTTCTACCTATCTATCTTTTACCCTGTTCATTCACGAGCTCCTGAGTTTTTTATGTGTTGTTCGATGTGATGTTGTGTATGACGGCAAACCTCATATAATTTGGCTTGCCAATGTCTCCTGAACCTGTGTCCATTAGATTTTAATTCCATCGTTGTTGAATTACCAATACTGTGCAACTCACAAAGAAAAAATAGAATTTCCAACTCAGTTAACATTGGCTTCTAACTCTTATAGATAAAATGCAGATCAACGTTTTTAGAATACACGTGGCCGCCCCTTCCTAGATAGTTCAACAGGGTTGGCCACAAGGAGTTTGTGTCAGGTGCACGGTTGATGATCATCACCCTTAGAGGATGGAGCATCACAGGCATCATTCATGACTGCAGCACATCCTGTTTCAGAATCAATAACCTTATTTCCATCTCCTTGCTTGATAAAAGATATGATGGGCAAATTTTTTGTGTGTAATATAGCTTCTCCATATCTGATTGGTGGTGGGAGAGCAACTGATTGTTGTGTTTAGTCTAGCAGCCAGAGTTTCCCCTCTACCTTCAGATGCCCTCGATCGTGATACATGGTTTACCTTTCCGTCGACATGCCCTGCTAGACTTGATTCTGGCGGTCTGACCCAATCGACAACGCCTGAGCATCAGCTCAGTTCAGAATCCACCACCGGCCGCCAGCCCCTCCAACTCTCTGCCACACAAAATCAAGAACCGCAGCCATGTGCCCGAGAAAGATTTTGTTTCTTTGGACCACTAGCCTCAGTTCGTTCCGACATTTCTTGGGCATCATCTTTTACCTATAACTATGTGGATGTTGTAGCACATGTACGCTGCACAAGGTTGGAATACACACGATCTGTTTTTAAGGTGATCTCAATGAAATACTGGAATGATGATTTATTTCCAAACTGCTGAAAATGTCAGGGCTTTACATCTTATGTAAAAATTGGGCATTATCTATTCTCCAAGGTAAAAGCGAGAGTAGTCGTAGGATCTAAATTATTGCAAGTACACATCGCTGCACTATTAAGCACCTTTTTTGTTTTTAGAGGCGAGCTTCTTAGTTTTATTGTTTCTTCTGTAGAGATCTCCTTTATGTACTATCATTTTACTCAAGTTGGAAATAAAGTAGGAGTTCTGCATCTAAATACTCATGGCTACCCGTATATACAGTGTTTCCTTTCTTTAAAAAGTACCCCAATATGTCTCCCTATGTGAAACTGTTTTTCTTTTAACTTATTTTTGCCCCTTCTCAGTTCTTCTTATTCTTTCTTCACCCATTTGTATTTGCTAAAGCTTTGTAAACGCATTCATATCGTTGATTCATATCAAACTTGGTTAATCTTAATATTGTTAATGGGGATGCTAATATTTTTAGTAGCCTACAAGAGTATGATAAATCCCATCATGTTGTCATAGAAAATGCACATCCTCCTATTACTACCATCACAATAGAATTATTCTCCCGTCTTGCGGAAAGATCTTAGCAATTTTATTCGCATTCAGGTGTGTTTGAAAGATGACAGGAAGACAAGTGCCATTACATTTTTTCAAGAAAAAATTGGTGGAGATATTATTATGGTTTGTCGGGTTCAGTTTCTGGGGATGAGGAGCTGACGACAACGGAGATGGTAGAAGAAAACAATTGAGGTGAATACGTTGGAGGATCGTAACACATGGAAAGGACCAGGCTGAATGGCGCGCCCACCACGGTTGGTTACTACTAATTGGTTGTGCTCTTGGTTTATTGATGTTTCTTTGCACTCGACAATTTAACCCCATGTCGGAATCTTACGTATAAGATTTGCATTTAGATGCAACTGAATAGTTACTTTGTATTGACATTTCTCTCAACAATATTGAGTGTTATAATGGGTAGTGTTGGACAAACTTACAGGATGTTACTGATATATATTAATTCTGAGCATACACAGAGAGCTCTTTTAGCACGTATTTTTTTATATTTTGTGTATTGTGTTGAGGACCTGATGTAGCGGAGAAAGTAATATACTATTTATTACAAAACCCGACGACGATAGCAAATGGTAACTTTTGTTCGATTTATCATTTAAATTCATCCATATAAATTAGCCTATAGACATTAGCACCATATTTCTTTCATGCTTCCATGGTGATTTAGAATATTTTAATGGTACCATAGCTCTTTAGAATCTGCTAGAAGGGCATGATTCTTAATATGTTCATCAATTTAAATTCTCGCATGATGCATTATCATGTTTTTCTTTTGGTATGTATGGGTCTGCTGTATCTTGATTTTACCGTGCTTTATCACTCTTGAGCCTATGTTTTTAAACCTGACAATAGTTGTTATGGAAGAATTACACTATATGGTTTTTTTCAGTGTGTATATATAGGGTGGAAACTGGCAGTGGATAGTTCATATCATTCGACATTCGTATTCGGGAAACTGAAAATGGAAATGGTAATATCCGAATCCGGACGTCAGTGAAAATGAATATGGTAAATATCCGGATCTGTTTTACAAAAACAAATACAAATATGGTATTGATTCTTTAAGAAAATATGGATATGGAAATGGATATATCCGTATCCGAATAAGATTATGTTAGCCAATTTTATCAATTCGATCCCAATACTTCAATTAACTAACTCAGAAAACCTAACAAGTCGATCAAATGTTATTTTATGGGATTGAACTTGAAACTACTATACATTATATCAGTTTAGTTAGCTCTCTACCATTCTATAGTTGGCTTATTATAAGATATAATTTTATTATTTCCTTATATTCGTATGCGCTCCGAATTGAGAAAACATCCGATTCGTATTTGTATTCGACTAACATCCGCTCCGAATTTGTATTCGGCAACATCCGTATTCGCACCCGTATTCGTTTTGCAAATATGGAAACAGATATGGGAAGGGCACTATCCGATCCGCATCGATCCGATCCGTTTCCACCAGTGCTGAACTAAGCTCGTACAATTTTTCATTGGTTAAACGATCATGCATCAATGACAGAAGTTCTCATATCTGTATGCAGGTTGCGGACTACAACTAAAATATTGGCTAGGATAAGGATCCGTGAGCAGATCGAGATTGTTCATCATTAATGCATACACATAATCCTATTTTGTTCGTAATGGGAGAAGAGTATACGTTTGTTTGTTCCATCAAGAAAGAATGAAAGAAACTGACATTTATTTTCTGTAACTTCTCTACAATCTAGAATTTGGTTGAGGGCATGAGGCAATGGAGAAATTAACAAATGTTTGCTTTTGAGTGATGTTTGCTGATCCTTTGTACAAAAATCTTGGTGTTATGCAGAGTAGGGGCTCAGGGTAAGCTTCTCATCTCGGTAAAAAAAGGGGTAAGCTTCTCATTTTCCAAGTATACAAGGAGAACAAGGTAGATTCTAAAGATTGAGAGATAAACTGTATCCTATTTCTTGTTTTACGGGTGTGAGTCACGAAGTCTGAGGCTTATACATGATCTGCCTCTGATCCTCCAGTGGCAATGATATAAAGCAATAATAGGTGAGATTCTTGTTAATTAATGATTACATCAGGGTTGTACGTATTCGCAATGTATCGTCAAGTTATTGCTGGTGATTACTGGAGACAAAAAGTGTATGAATATATTGTAGTATTTCAATTATATATTCTATTGCACAATTAGTATATTTCCTTTCTTCCGTTGCGGGCCCATATTTTCAAATTCTCTATGCTCCCTATATTTTTCAGTTGTAGATCCTAATTCAGAGTACTGACTTTCCACAATCAACATGGATGATTTTTTTTTTTTTGAAACTATCAACATGGATGATTAGTCTCGCATCATCTCTCCTTGCCTGTGCAGCCGAGGCTAAACAACGGATCGAGTCTGATGCATGAATTCCATCATGGGAAGAGAGATTTCGAGCATGCCGTTGAATAGCAGGTTTGTTGCATAATACAATTGCTGAACGCATTGCATGTATAATGAACCTTTTCTTTGCTTTGGCTGCATATATATGATGACCATCGATTTGCTAGACTTGCAGAAAACACAGGCTGATAGCAGCGAGTGACACATGTGACTGCAAAACATGTCGTGTGATCTATACACGAATTGTTAGTCCATGTACGAACCAACATCAAAGAGCAAAATCAGTATGAAACAGAAGTGTGCTGTGAAACGATAATTTATGTTATTGCCCTTGGGCCTTGGCGAAAGTGGTTTGAAATTTGAAATCATGATTAATATAGTATTTTCTTTCATATATCACCAAAAAATTATTTACACGTGCGTTGAACAAAATAACTTAAGTACCCGTGGCAAAGCACGGGTATTTAACTAGTGAATGATCATGATCAATGCAAAGAGTGATCAAGGCACCGATCGGTCGAGGTCAGAGTAGACCAGAGTGCGTACGCACGCGTGACGCCACGCGATCGAGAGCCTAGCTACTGTGGATCCGTTGTCCGTAGCAGGCCAACGCCGCCAAGTGTATAGAAACGACGACGACGACGACGATAAGGAGATCGCGTCACCGAACTGGGATACAGCAGGTATACGGGGCCGTTGGGCGACTAGCCGGTGACACGCGCGCATCCATAATTGATGATCAAAGATAGCGACGACAGTGTGAAATGAATTCTACTGTTGGTTTCCCCTGCTGCTCATGATTAGCTGAAGAAACTTGTCAAAGTGCGCGGTCCTTGGCTTCTCCGGGGGATTAGCTTGCTAGACCTAGCTTTGGGCAGCGTACAATGCATATGCGCTGCATTTGCCGTTGCATGCCATGTTTTGGGGAGGAAGTAACATGGGTTGGGTCCGGTGCAATGGCTCTGCTGCTAGGTCAGAGCAGCTGCCGTTTCATTTCTTTGTGTGCAAACCAAACCACTGCATAAATAAACAAATCCTCCGCAAAGGTAGCAGATAAACAAGAGCTCCAGGGGGGAGCTGACGGGGATAATGGCTTTCTTCACATGCACAAAAGCTAGCGGTAGCAGATCGATCTTTGCGCTGTACTTGGCGTGCTGCGGGACCGGCGGCGTCGATCGCCCTGGCCCCGCATGCCAGCCGCGTCCCAGGTATGGGCAATGCTTAAACTAAGCGTCATGGCTCCTGATCTTATCATCTTTAACTCGGTTTGCTGTCTGCTCGGGTTTACTTCAAGTAGTACTGTAGTATAAACCCTGAACAGAAACACTGTGGCGAGAGTGGTAAAACTTAAGCGGCCGGCTAGCGAGCTGGATCTGCGGCTGTTGTTGTTTGCTTGCGCGCGTGTGTTGGCCCGGAATACGTGCAGCCAAGTACGTGAGGTGTCCACGCAACGGACGAAACGCGCGCATGTGACGAGCTAGCGCAGCTTTTCAGGTCAGATTTTGTTGTTGTTGTAGGCTACAGTGCGGACTAGCGGTCTCGGCGGAAGCGCTCGCGTACGTGGAGAAGAGTGTTTCAGTCCCGTGACGGATCTAGCGCGCGCGACGTGGGTAACACGTAGCGAATCGGACGGTTCGTACGCATAGGAAGGAGAAAAAGGTGTACGTTTACCGGGAGTACCGTACAGTCAAACAGAAGAGACGACGCAAAGATGTTCCGTGGCTTTCGAGATCGGCGTTGGCGCACGTACTGTATAGCTGAGTACGTAGCACGAAGTACGTTGATGTCTGTACCACGAATTCTTTAAAGCATGCAGTGCTAGATCGAGAGAACTCGAGAGGGAGGAAAAAAAGATGAGTTCTCGGCAGTGACGCCACCGTGACGCGAGCGTGACGCCGATTTTTTTGAGACGGAGAAGCGTCCCGATCAGGGAGTTATTTGAGCAGGACGCGTGATACACAGTACGCACAACTTGGGTTTATACAGAACAGTGGTTGGGACCACCGTTCAGCCACTCCCGTCCACCACGCACGCACGGGCCGGTGGACCGCTCCTTGGGCGCGTTGGGGCGGCCGGATCATGGCTGGACGGTCAGGATCAGGCCAGCCGACGCCGCGCGCGGCACGTCCGGCCCGAAACCGCTCGTCGGGAAGTGATCGATCAGACGATTCAGACGCGTTCTGGCGGGTCCGTGTCCGTACGCGCGCGAGACGTGTGGGCTGGCTGGCTGTGCGACTGAGCGTGTCGCGCTCGATCTGCGTGCGACTGTGAGTGTGTCCCCTTGGGGGCAAGGCAAGTCAGGCTCGGTCCCTTTCAGGTAGGTCACCGGATGCCGCCACGCACTGTTTTGCGGCAGTGCAGTGGCCTCCGGCGCGCTCGATGGGGGCTCCGGCTCCGTCCGAGTCCGACCTACGCGGAGCCGGGCTGGGTTCCCGCTGCTCTTCCTCCCGGTATTCGGTGCTTCGGGACGTGACCTGGATGTGGTCATGCATGTACGAGCGCCGTGGCGGTGCTTCGATTGCGATGGTTGCCGGCGTGGACTTGGCTACCGCGCGGTGGTCAGGAATCACAAGGGTACGTTGGACCGGCCGGGACTGCTAGCTCCTTAAACTTCGGTACGGTTTACTATGCTGTGGGCTGTGAATGGCTCGATCGAGTCTTAATTCCGGCTTCAAATTAAGTGTTGGCAGACGTACGTTTGAGGCATGTGGTAAAACGATCGAGGGCCAGGCTTGTTTCTGCACCTAGTTTGGTTAACTGCAAGCCCATATTCATCATACTATAGGTGAAAATCAATTCCCTTGTTCGGTGAGCTCCTTTTGTGCATATATATATTAAACCAAAAACATAGCCAAAACTACTTTGGTCACACAACGCTAACTAACTAGCAAAGCGTACTCCACGATGACAAACACACAATAAACCGAATTTCAATGACGGACATATTTTTTTCGATAAAGGGAATATATTAATAACGAGAGATACCAATTACACACAACCTCTGCAACAACGCACCACCCTAATGGCACTACGGATGCACACAGCCAAAAAAACGAAAAGAAAACTAAGAAACAAAAGTCCCGCTACAGTATCACGGACCTAACAACAGCAATACATCCACCACCATGACAACACCTGAATTTCAACGACGGACATATAATTAGAACCAACATTCATTCATTGATCATGGCAGTGTATGGCTCTTGCTTTCGGCACATCTTAACCACCCCAGCCATGATACCTCAGTCATGATGTAGTCAAACTGTCAAAGATCGTCGAGTTGGACACATTGCCCTTGATAACCTTGAAGATCCCGAGGTACCAGATTTTGATGTCATGAGTGTAAAAGTTCTAGCGACAATGGTTAGATCAATCTACTCGGATAATTCCCGAACTCTCGTTCATTGACTTATATAGGAGAGACATACAATGTCGGTTACAATTGCTTGTAGAACACGGACTAAGAGTCCTATACAAATACTATGTTTAACACCCTCCCTTAATCACAACTTAGCTAAGTTGAGATTATGCTTGAATGCTTCAAATGCTCGGTATGGAAGTGGCTTTATGAAACCATCAGCAACTTGGTCTTTAGAATAAATAAATCGAACCTGAAGTTGCTTCTTCAACACCCATTCTCTGACAAAGTGAAAATCTATCTCAATGTGCTTTGCTCTTGCATGAAACACAGGATTAGCTGACAAGTATGTAGCTCCCAGATTATCACACCATAAACATGGTCTCTGAGTCTGTCTTACTCTCAATTCATCTAGCAAGGACTGTACCCATATCACCTCGGCAGTGGCATTGGCAAGAGACTTGTATTCAGCCTCAGTACTAGACCTGGACACAGTGGCTTGTTTCTTAGCACTCCAGGAGATCAAATTTGGTCCAAAAAATACAGCAAACCCTCTCGTGGATCGACGGTCATCTACACAACCAGCCCAGTCAGCATCAGAAAAAGCACTGACTTGTGTAGAGGAGGATCTTGTAAATGTCAAGCCAACTGTAATAGTACTTTTGACATATCTTAGTATACGCTTAGCAGCTGTCCAATGAACAGTAGTAGGAGCATGTAAATATTGACAGACCTTGTTAACTGCATAACATATATCAGGTCTCGTGAGAGTAAGATACTGAAGAGCACCGACCATGCTTCTATACTTTGTACTGTCGTCTGGTCCCAACAAAGTTCCATCCTCAGCAGTAATCTTCTCGGAGGAAGAAAGAGGAGTTGGACATCCGGTGCAATGTGTCATGTTGACACGGGCAAGCACATCATGAGCATATTTAGCTTGATTCAACACCAAACCATTGGAGACCTTGTTAACCTCAATACCCAAGAAATAAAGAAGATCACCAAGGTCTTTCAGAGCAAACTGCTGATGCAAGTCCTTAAGTAGAGCATTGGTGGCATCATGAGAGGAACTCGCAACGATGATGTCATCAACATTATGAGCATAAAAATAGTGATGTTGGACTTGTGATATATGAACAAGGATGTGTCAGACTTGGAGGCAATGAAACCAAGCTGAATTAGTTGAGAACTTAGTCGAGAATACCATGCACGAGGCGCCTGTTTCAGTCCATAGAGCGCCTTGTCAAGCCTGCATATATAATTGGGTCGAGTACTATCTTCATATCCGGGTGGTTGTCGCATATAGACCTCCTCTTCCAGAACACCATGAAGAAACGCATTCTTGACGTCTAGCTGTCGCAAACTCCATCCCCTGGAAACAGCAATAGCCAAAACAAGGCGAACAGTGGCAATTTTGACAACAGGACTGAAGGTATCCTCATAGTCTATACCATATCGTTGCTTGAACCCTTTTGCAACCAAGCGAGCTTTGTATCGATCAATAGAACCATCAGCTTTGCGCTTGATCTTATAAATCCATCGACAGTCAATCACATTTTTACCTTGACAGTCTGGGACCAGCCGCCATGTTTGATTTGTAGTCAGAGCATCAAATTCTTCATCCATGGCACCCTTCCAATGAGGGTCAGCTAGAGCAGCTTGGAGATTAACAGGTTCATCAGTTGCTACAGAGAGACACCAAGGAATAGTGCCATCAGAATATTTCTTTGGTTTTACCACACCACGAGATGCCCGAGTAACAGGACGAGAAACAGGGGCCACACTGGGCTGCACAGGAGGAGGGGGCACAACAGATCCGGGCGGTGCAACCCTGCCATGATCAGTGGAGGCAGAATCTGCCGTGGACCCGGGAGCAGAGGCTGGCGCAGACGATCTAGCAGACGATGGTGTGGCCGCTGTGCTGCTGCTGATTGGTGAGGGGGCACGGTCCGGCGCAGAAGATCCAGCGCGGGACCGCTGCGGCTGCTGCTGCGGTAGATTTGGCGGGGCCTGCTGCGGGCGCGCGGATGCAGAAGATCCGCCAGGTGGCGGACTCGGAGAGGCAGACGGTGGATCCGAGGAGGATCTTGATGATCCCGAGGTTGACTGCTGCAGCAAATCGTCCTCGTGTCCTGTGCGTTCGTCATTTTCTGCTGATAATTCATGTGAGCTGTTTGAGCTCATAGAAACTCCGTTTTGGCTCAAATTTTCGCTGGGAGCTTCAGTTCTGCGATGTGTATCCTGTAGAACAGCAAGAATAGGACTGGCAATGGTATTAGTAGTACGAGTATTTTCCATATTAAAATCATCTATAGGTTCATGTCCAAACTCAGAATTGTGAAGGGATGGATCTAAGAGGAGAATTTCACGACGAAGGAGTGCACCAGCATTGGGATGCATGTGATGAAAGGGAAAAACTGCTTCATCGAAGACAACATCTCGAGAAATATATACACGACCAGTGGACACCTCAAGACATTTGACTCCTTTGTGACGAGGACTATAGCCTAAGAAGACACATTGAGTGGATCGGAAGGCTAGCTTACGTTTATTGTAGGGACGTAGATTCGGCCAACATGCACAGCCAAAGACACAGAGTGAGGAGTAATCTGGGCGTGTACCAAGGAGGCGATGTACTGGTCTATCATTGTTAATAACACGACTAGGAAGCATATTGATGAGATATGTGGCGGTGAGAAAAGCTTCATCCCAAAATTTGAGTGGCATGGATGCGTTAGCGAGAAGGGCAAGACCAACTTCAACTATGTGACGATGTTTACGCTCAGCAGATCCATTCTACTGATGAGCATGAGGACAGGAGACAGGGTGTGAGATGCCTTGAGTCTGAAAAAGAGAGTTAAGTTTTTCATACTCTCCTCCCCAATCGGATTGAACAGTGAGGATTTTCCTGTCAAACTTTCTTTCAACAAGTTTTTGAAAATTTGTAAAAGCAGCAAGCACATCAGATTTTTTCTTAAGCAAATATATCCAAGTGAACTTGCTATAGTCATCAATAAAGCTGACATAATATTCATGACGACCAACAGAGATAGGTGCAGGACCCCATACATCAGAGAAAACTAACTGTAGAGGAGCTGTAGATACACTGGTGGAAATAGGGTAGGGGAGTTGATGGCTCTTGGCACGTTGACAAGAATCACAAACAGACTCAATACTGGAATCTCTAACACAAGGTAATTTATTTTTGCTAAGAATTTGTCTAACAATTGCTAAAGAAGGGTGACCAAGACGACTAGGCCACAAGTGTGTGAAGGCTTGGCGGCAACAAAGGCATGCTTCATTGAGTTGGTGGACGCCATGGATGATATGAGAGGATAAAGGCCGCCAACACATCGTCCTCTATGAATTATTTTCCCGGTGACCTGATCCTTAATGAGAAAGAAGAAGGGATGAAACTCAATATAAACATGATTGTCTAGAGTGAATCGATGAACATATAGTAGGTTTCTAGATGCACTAGGGACATGAAGAATATTGCGAAGATGAAAATTCTGAGTAGGGTTACGAACTATAGAATGACCAATGTGGGAAATCCTCATACCTTGACCATTGGCCGTGTTGACCCTATCATTGCCCTTGTAAGCATCACGAACCGTCAAATTGTTGAGTTCACCGGTGATGTGATGTGTGGCACCCGTATCCGAGTACCAATTTGTGTCGACGCCATAGTATGCAGCATTGCCTTCTTTGTCACCATAGGAGTCGTCATCATCATCTTCAAAACGCCACCAGCAGTCCTTGGCAGCGTGTCCCTCCTTGTTGCAGATATGGCACATAACGTCGACCCAGGGTGTGGTGCGGCGGCGTCCACGACCACGGCCACGACCCCCTCCAGGAGGTGCACGTCCACCCCCACGGCCGAAGTGCTGCTGCGGGCGCTCATCGCGACGGCGATCATCACGGCGATCTTCACGTCTGTCCTCTCGACGGTCACCGCGGTCACCGCGATCACCACGCGGGCGGCCATAGTTGGAGCGGTTGCGGCGCTGGCGAGAGGCAGCATTGGCTGAGGTTTCAAAGTCGCCATGGGAGCCACCATTGTGCATCTCTTGACGCTGATCGTAACTCTGGATCTGAGAGTATAGAGTGGCTAGGGACAGCGGCGTGGTGACCACGCCTAGGGCTGCCACCAGAGCGTCATAGCCAGAGCCAAGGCCGTCCAGGATATAGGAAACCAGCTCTTTTTCAAGGAGAACACGGCCGGCAGCAGCAAGATCATCAGCAAATCCTTGCATCTTGGTGAGGTAAGCTGATGTGGTGGAAAATTGTTGGCGTTTGGTATTGGCGATGGCGATCAGCAGGTTGGAGACCCGGGCCTCGCTCTGGGCGGCAAACATCGTTTCGATGGCACGCCATAATTCTGTCGAGTGCTCAATCCGATGAACATGGGGGAGGACTTCCCTGGAGAGCGACTGTTGTAGATATGCCAGGACGATCTGGTCTCTGGACAGCCAGGCTGCGTACGCCGGGTTCGGCGCCGTCTTGGCCTTGGCAGGATCGGCGTCCGTTGATTCAATGACCAGCAGCTTCTCGGGAGCGACGTCGGAACCATCCAGGAGGCCGACGAGTTGAGCTCCACGAATCGGCGGCAGCACCTGAGATCGCCAGAGAGGATAATTCTCTCGAGTCAGTTTGTCTGACAAGGGCGAGCCGAGGTTGATGACGGCCGAGCTCGAAGACGCCATGGGCTAGGGTTTGTGGTGGGTGGGTTTCGATCGGGGAATATCGGTGGAGATAGATCAGGTAGACGAGGCGAAGAGGCCTGCTCTGATACCATGTAAAAGTTCTAGCGACAATGGTTAGATCAATCTACTCGGATAATTCCCGAGCTCTCGTTCATTGACTTATATAGGAGATACATACAATGTCGGTTACAATTGCTTGTAGAACACGGACTAAGAGTCCTATATAAATACTATGTTTAACAATGAGAAATTGCGAATCTAGCAACCCACCCATGGATCACCTTTGATCCATGGCAACTATGTCGTTACCGTCCTTCAACTTCACAATCCAGGAGCAGCCGTTGTTCATATCCAGGGCGATTGTCTTTGGGACGGTGCCACGGTCGATGTGGTTCTACTCCGTCCCACTCCAATAATAGGCACTTGTCGCCGCCATGGACAACATAAACAATGCCACAACATCGATCTCGGGCTCTTCCGCTAACCGCCCTCCTCTGTGCCTAGAGTCGCACATCATTTTCGATGCCATACCGACACGCCCTCCCAACATTTCGATTCTCGATGTTGCCGCGTTTGCTGGAGATAGATGATTCCATGGCGATCTTCCCCATGGCGTCGCCCCTTGATCTTAATGGCACATAGGTTGCCGGCGACTCACCATTGACACAAAGTAAGGATGCACGAGTGCTCTCCGCAGGTAACCTCCCGAGTCCCGATGCCCAAAATTATTTGAAGAAATGCATCCCCATGTGTTGGCCCGACTCCGGCCGATCCAGTGTACCACGGTGGTGATGATTGTGTCATGACGGGCATGATCAATGATGGTGGCCAAGAACTGAACAAGAGGGGTTTCGTATTAACAATGAGTCATTGTCCGAGGATGAGTTCACTCAACAAGCCCTTGCACAAACGATGATATTTGGAAGAAAAAAAATGCAGGGCATACCAAATGGGTCGCCAAATTGTGTGTGATAGACACAACAAGGTCTCAGAGGGGCTGAACTCATATTATCCACGATACCCAAACGGATCAAAACAAAAACATTTTAAGTTAAAATTGATCATCGAGCTGAAGTTGAACTTAGCCAAGTAGACCTTTGATCCGGGGGCCACTATCGTCGCCAAGGTGTCTTTCGATTGGATGTACACATGGAAAGAAGATCAGCACACTCGATCTCATCCTTATCGGTCGGCTCAGAAACGAATCATCCGATTAGACGCTGGCATGGCATGCATGTGACCGGCACAATCAATCAGCCACTGCTGCGCCCGCTGGGCCGTGAACTGTGAGCTATTTCGCGTAGATCTTGTCGTACAGGAGAGGAATCTTTTAGGGCTGGGGTTGCATTTCCGAGCAAAGCCCTTGTCCAGCTCACCGGGCGCCACACGCATGCAGTGGTTCTACCTGGCACCAGACAAGATTCGGAGCGAGAAAGAGACACGAAAGTTCGCACGATTTGTTATTTCCTTTCTCCAGCTCACTCTCTTATTATTGATTCGTCCAGAGAATATATATGTACATCGATGGAAAAAATATTGGACCCAAAGTCCCAAATGCCAGATTAAAATTTCCGGCATTTCAAAGTTGGAACGCAACCGTTGGGCGCGCATTCGCTTTGGCTCTAGCACGTTGCAAATTTGCAACCCAGGAATTAACCAAGCATGAAATAGGCCAAACAAAATATGGAGAGGCCATGGAAGCTAGCTATACATGCGAATCGACTACACCACGTAGCTAGGGAGGCTGTCTAGCCTACTAGCTGAAGATATCCTCCGGGATGCTGTGCAACGCCGGCGACCACCGCCCCTGGCGTCTCGCTCTCGCGGCAGCAGCCTCCTCGGCCGCCGCGGCCGCCTGCTTCTTCGCGTGCTGCCGCTTGAGAGCGCTCACCAGCTGCTCCAGCGCGGGCGGCAGCGCAAAGGCGCCGCCGGCGGCGACGGCCGCGGCCACCTGCTTGAGCTGCTGCTTGCTCAGCACGACCTTGACGCGCATCGCGCCGCCGCCCGGGCCGGCGGCGACCGGCGCCGGGTCGGCGATGGACGTGCCGGTGGACTGCTCGACCGCCGTGACCGTCTTGGCGTCGAGCTGCAGCCTCGGGCACCTCACCAGCTTCCTGGCGTCCCTCCTCGGCGCCTGCGCGGCGGTGGCCTCGAACTCCATGGATCGGATCTCTAGCTTCTCCCGCAGACTATCGCTTTGCTCCTGCTTTCCTCAAGTACTATCGCTGTACCGACGGGCAGCAGTAGAGTAGAGAATGAATATACAACGTCTCTGCGCGTCTGGAGCTAGGGTTTTATATAGAGAGGTTTACGGGCGAGACAGCTCACGGCCACCTGTCCGTGTAAGGATCGGAAAGGGACGGCACAGGTGGAATCTTTTTCTTCAATGGGATTAGTTAGTTTGTGTTAATTTTTTTAACAATAGCATGGGTACAGCACGTAGTAGGGCCCATGCATCACATGCTGCTCGAGAATTTCTGAAGACTAGCGTTAGTGCAATCCCTGCAGGTTTGATCTGGATTTTCATGGCCTTTTGCAAGAGGACTATTATTCGCTAGCTTTGCGTGACAAAAGAGAAAAATATTTTGCCGCCAGTGAATAATGGACATTAGTATATGCTGTGGCCTTTTGGTGACATGTGATCATGTGCCTCCGTGTGCGTCTGTAGTTCTGTACTTCAGATGGGCGATGCAGCGGACGTACAGATATATATATAGGTGGCGGTATAGAGAAATGGAAAGGAATATATCCGCAGACACAGCGGAAGGGGCGCGTACGTACGTACGTGTACAATAAATGGTGTGCACGTCCGGAGGTACGTACGTACGTACACCGGAGTGGTTGAGACGAACTGTCACTACCTCGACCGGGAGACGGGGCAGGACCAGCGGCAGGTTGTTCATTTTTTGGCAGCACGTCTCCACCGGCACATACGCCTACACGGCTACACACGGAGCGTGTACCGGGTACAGTTGAGTTAGGTACCTCAGTGTTCAGGCTTTGTAGTAAAATATTCTAAGTGTGAAGATGAGGGCCGCCACGATGAGGAGTGGTGGCGGGAGGAGGATAACCGCCGGAGAGAAGAAGAACGGCGCATGGCGGATCAAGAACGCCTCCGTTTCGAAGAACGGCGCAGAGTCGATGAACGAAGGCGACTCGATGAAGAACGTTACCGGGAAGCAACTTGAATCTCCGAGAAGACGGCACGTGAGCGTGCCCTTGCTGAGAGGATCCGCAAAGAAAATGAGATGCATGGAGATGGTGGGCGCACTGTAGGGATTCGTTGCATAGAAAATAAAAAATTTCCTACCGCGAACACGCAATCCAAGCCAAGATGCAATCTAGAAGACGGTAGCAACGAGGGGAT
>NC_061509.1:147511664-147529710 GCF_022539505.1 Lolium rigidum
CTCAAGTATTTTGGATGCATGAGAAGTATTCCCTCTCGATACAAGGTTTAGGCTAGCAAGGCTTATTTGAAACAAACACAAGGATGAACCGGTGCAGCAAAACTCACATAAAAGACATATTGAAAACATTATAAGACTCTACACCGTCTTCCTTGTTGTTCAAACTCAATACTAGAAATTATCTAGACCTTAGAGAAACCAAATATGCAAACCAAATTTTAGCATGCTCTATGTATTTCTTCATTAATGGGTGCAAAGCATATGATGCAAGAGCTTAATCATGAGCACAACAATTGCCAAGTATCACATTACCCAAGACATTTATAGCAATTACTACATGTATCATTTTCCAATTCCAACCATATAACAAATTAACGAAGGAGAAACTTCGCCATGAATACTATGAGTAGAAACCAAGGACATACTTGTCCATATGCTACAGCGGAGCGTGTCTCTCTCCCATAAAGTGAATGCTAGGATCCATTTTATTCAAACAAAACAAAAAACAAAAACAAACCGACGCTCCAAGAAAAAGCACATAAGATGTGATGGAATAAAAATATAGTTTCGGGGGAGGAACCCGATAATGTTGTCGATGAAGAAGGGGATGCCTTGGGCATCCCCAAGCTTAGACGCTTGAGTCTTCTTGATATATGCAGGGGTGAACCACCGGGGCATCCCCAAGCTTAGAGCTTTCACTCTCCTTGATCATGTTGCATCATACTCCTCTCTTGATCCTTGAAAACTTCCTCCACACCAAACTCGAAACAACTCATTAGAAGGTTAGTGCACAATAAAAATTAACATATTCAGAGGTGACACAATCATTCTTAACACTTCTGTACATTACATAATGCTACTGGACATTAGTGGATCAAAGAAATTCATCCAACATAGCAAAAGAGGCAATGCCAAATAAAAGGCAGAATCTGTCAAAACAGAACAGTTCGTATTGATGAATTTTAAAATGGCACCAGACATGCTCAAATGAAAATGCTCAAATTGAATGAAAGTTGCGTACATATCTGAGGATCATGCACGTAAATTGGCTTAATTTTCTGAGCTACCTACAGGGAGGTGGACCCAGATTCGTGACAGCAAAGAAATCTGGAACTGCGCAGTAATCCAAATCTAGTACTTACTTTTCTATCAACGGCTTAACTTGGCACAACAAAACACAAAACTAAGATAAGGAGAGGTTGCTACAGTAGTAAACAACTTCCAATACACAAAATAAAAACAAAGTACTGTAGGTAAAAACATGGGTTGTCTCCCATAAGCGCTTTTCTTTAACGCCTTTCAGCTAGGCGCAGAAAGTGTGCATCAAGTATTATCGAAGGGTGGTGCATCGTTATTATGAGCTCCCCCATCCGCAGTGGTACTAAGGGCTTTGTCAATTTTAGGCCTATAATAATACTTCTTTGGTTTAGGCACTTTAGAGACATACATAAACTTTTGCTCCTTACCCACATAAGCTTTCTCCTTATATTTAAGAGAAGAAAATGTTGAACCCAAGGTTCCCATACCTTTTTCAAGTTCATCAATCCTATCGATTTGATCATCATGGACAACACAAGTTCCTAGGACACTAATTCTTTCATCAATTCCTCCTAAGGATTTATCAAGTTCATCAGTTTTATCAAGTAACATTTCCATTTTAGCTTCAATACTTGGAAAAATTTTCTCTATGGTTTCCAATTTTTTCATAACATCTTCAAGAGAGATTTTAGTTTTAACTTTATCAACAGGGGGTATTCCAAATAAACTCTCAATAATGCAACTAGCTTCTAATGCAGGAGTACTTAGGAAGTCACCTTTTGCGAGACTATCAAGAACATATCTATTCCAGCTAGAGATACCAACATAAAAATTCCTGAGTAAAATAATGGTGGAGTGTTTCTTAGTGCATCTATTATGGGCATCGCTAATTCTATACCAAGCATCTCTCAAACATTCTCCCCCTCGTTGCTTAAACGTACGAACTTCAACTTCAGGGTTACTCATTTTAGCAACAGTAAATAAAGCAAACTAGATAAAGTAAATGCAAGTAACTAATTTTTTTGTGTTTTCGATATAGCAAACAAGATAACAAATAAAGTAAAACTAGCAACTAATTTTTTTGTATTTTGATTTAGTGCAGCAAACAAAGTAGTAAATAAAACTAAGCAAGACAAAAACAAAGTAAAGAGATTGAGAAGTGGAGACTCCCCTTGCGAGCGTGTCTTGATCTCCCCGGCAACGGCGCCGGAAATTTGCTTGATGCGTGTGGTTGGCACGTCCGTTGGGAACCCCAAGAGGAAGGTGTGATGCGCACAGCGGCAAGTTTCCCTCGGTAAGAAACCAAAGTTTAATCGGACCGAGTAGGAGTCAAGAAGCACGTTGAAGGTTGATGGCGGCGGGATGTAGTGCGGCGCAACACCGGGGATTCCGGCGCCAACGTGGAACCTGCACAACACAACCAAAGTACTTTGCCCCAACGAAACGAGTGAGGTTGTCAATCTCACCGGCTTGTCTGTAACAAAGGATTAACCGTATTGTGTGGAAGATGATTGTTTGCAGAAAACGGTAAAACAAGTATTGCAGTAGATTGTATTTCAGTAAAGAGAATTGGACCGGGGTCCACAGTTCACTAGAGGTGTCTCTCCCATAAGACAAGCAGCATGTTGGGTGAACAAATTACAGTTGGGCAATCGACAAAAAGAGAGGGCATGACCATGCACATACATATCATGATGAGTATAGTGAGATTTAATTGGGCATTACGACAAAGTACATAGACCGCCATCCAACTGCATCTATGCCTAAAAAGTCCACCTTCAGGTTATCATCCGAACCCCCTCCGGTATTAAGTTGCAAAGCAACAGACAATTGCATTAAGTATGGTGCGTAATGTAATCAACAACTACATCCTTAGACATAGCATCAATGTTTTATCCCTAGTGGCAACAGCACAACACAACCTTAGAACTTTCTGTCACTGTCACAGGTGTCAATGCAAGCATGAACCCACTATCGAGCATAAGTACTCCCTCTTGGAGTTACAAGCATCTACTTGGCCAGAGCATCTACTAGTAACGGAAAGCATGCAAGATCATAAACAACACGTAGATATAACTTTGATAATCAACATAACAAGTATTCTCTATTCATCGGATCCCAACAAACGCAACATATAGAATTACAGATAGATGATCTTGATCATGTTAGGCAGCTCACAAGATCCGACAATGATAGCACAATGGGGAGAAGACAACCATCTAGCTACTGATATGGACCCATAATCCAGGGGTAGACTACTCACTCATCACACCGGAGGCGACCATGGCGGCGTAGAGTCCTCCGGGAGATGATTCCCCTCTCCGGCAGGGTGCCGGAGGCGATCTCCTGGATCCCCCGAGATGGGATCGGCGTTGGCGGCGTCTCCGGAAGGTTTTCCGTATCGTGGCTCTCGGTGCGGGGGTTTCGTCACGGAGGTTTTAAGTAGGCGGAAGGGCAAGTCGGGGAGGGGCACAGGGGCCCCGGATGACGAGGGCGACGCGGCCAAGGGGGGCCGCGCCGCCCTAGGGTTTGGGCACCCTGTGGCCCCACTTCGTTTCGTCTTCGGACTTCGGAAGCTTCGTGGAAAAATAGGCCCACGGGCGTTGATTTCGTCCAATTCCGAGAATATTTCCTTACTAGGATTTCCGAAACCAAAAACAGCGAAAACAACAGAATCGGCACTTCGGCATCTTGTTAATAGGTTAGTTCCAGAAAATGCACGAATATGACATAAAGTGTGCATAAAACATGTAGATAACATCAATAATGTGGCATGGAACATAAGAAATTATCGATACGTCGGAGACGTATCAGATACCCTAAGGAAACTATTGGGTATACTTTCTATCACAGATCCGAAGGCAAAATATTTGTTGCTAAAAACGGAACCTTTCTTGAGAAAGAGTTTCTCACTAAAGAAGTGACTGGAAGAAAAGTAGAACTCGACGAGGTTACTGAACCTTCTCTCGTTGATCAGAGTAGCGCAGTACCGGAAGATGTTCCTGTGCCGCCTACACCGGTGACAGAGGAAGCTAATGATAATGATCATGAAACTTCGAGTGAGATAGCTACTGAACCTCGCAGATCGACAAGAGAACGTACCACTCCTGACTGCTATGATCCTTGTTTAAATGTCATGATTGTGGACAACAATGATGAGGACCCTGCGACGCATGAAGAAGCGATGATGAGCCCAGATTCCAACAAATGGCAAGAAGCCATGAAATCCGAAATGGGATCCATGTATGATAACAAAGTATGGACTTTGGTAGACTTACCTGATAGCTGCAAGGCTGTCGAGAATAAATGGATCTTCAAGAGAAAAACAGATGCTGATGGTAATGTTACTGTCTATAAAGCTCGACTTGTCGCAAAGAGTTTCCGACAAATTCAAGGTGTTGACTACGATGAGACTTTCTCACCTGTAGTGAAGCTAAAATCTGTGAGGATTTTGTTGGCAATAGCTGCATTTTTCGATTATGAGATTTGGCAGATGGATGTCAAAATGGTGTTCCTTAATGGTGACATTGAGGAAGAGTTGTATATGGTACAACCCAAAGGTTTTGTCAATCCTAAAAATGCTGACAAGGCATGCAAACTTCAGCGTTCTATTTATGGACTGAAGCAAGCATCCAGGAGTTGGAACCGACGCTTTGATAAGGTGATCAAAGACTTCCTGTTTATACAGTGCCATGGAGAGGCCTGTATTTACAAGAAAGTGAGTGGGAGCTCTGTAGCATTCCTGATATTATATGTAGATGACATATTATTGATTAGGAATGATGTAGAACTATTAAGCAGTGTAAAAGGTTATTTGAATAAGTGTTTTTCAATGAAGGACCTTGGTGAAGCAGCATACATTTTAGGCATCAAGATTTATAGAGATAGATCAAGACGTCTATTAGGGCTTTCACAGAGTACATACCTGGACAAGATTCTAAAGAAGTTTAGAATGGATGAAAGTAAGAAAGGATTCTTACCTATGTTGCCAGGTAAGGTCTTGAGTAAGACTCAAGGTCCGGCTATGGCGAAGAAAGAGAGAGGATGAATCGGATCCCCTATGCCTCGGCGAGTTGGCTCTATCATGTATGCCATGCTCGTGTACTAGACCGGATATAGCACATGCGGTTAGTTTGACTAGCAGATATCAAAGTGATCCAGGAATGGAACATCTGGACAGCGGTCAAGAATATCCTGAAGTACTTGAAAAGAACTAAGGATATGTTTCTTTGTTATGGAGGTGACCAAGAGCTCGTTGTAACCAGATCACACCGATGCAAGTTGAAACACCGATCCCGATGACTCTAAGTCTCGGTCCGGGTACGTGTTTATATTGAATGGTGCTGCAGTAAGCTGGTGCAGCTCGAAGCAGTGCACGGTGGCAAAGTCTTCAACAGAATCGGAATACATAGCGGCTTCAGAGGCTTCATCGGAAGCAGTATGGATGATGAGGTTCATTGTTGAGCTTGGTGTCGTTCCTAGTGCATTGGACCCACTAGTCATCTATTGTGACAACATGGGTGCCATCGCCAATGCACAAGAACCAAGGTCACACAAGAAGCTGAAGCATATCAAGCTGCGCTTTAATTCGATTTGCGAGTACATCGAAGATGGAGAAGTAAAGATTTGCAAAGTACACACTGATCTGAATGTAGCAGATCCGTTGACTAAAGCTCTCCCTAGGGCAAAGCATGACCAACACCAGAATGCCATGGGTGTTAGGTACCTTACAATGTAATCTAGATTATTGACTCTAGTGCAAGTGGGAGACTGTTGGAGATATGCCCAAGAGGCAATAATAAAGTGGTTATTATATATCTTTGTGTTTATGATAAATGTTTATATACCATGCTATAATTGTATTAACCGAAACATTGATACATGTGTGTTATGTAAACAACAAGGAGTCCCTAGTAAGCCTCTTGTATAACTAGCTTGTTGATTAATAGATGATCATAGTTTCATGATCATGAACATTGGATGTTATTAATAATAAGGTTATATCATTATGTGAATGATGTAATGGACACACCCAATTAAGCGTAGCATAAGATCACGTCATTAAGTTCATTTGCTATAAGCTTTCGATACATAGTTACCTAGTCCTTTGACCATGAGATCATGTAAATCACTTATACCGGAAGGGTACTTTGATTACATCAAACGCCACTGCGTAAATGGGTGGTTATAAAGGTGGGATTAAATATTCGGAAAGTATGAGTTGAGGCACATGGATCAACAGTGGGATTTGTCCATCCCGATGACGGATAGATATACTCTGGGCCCTCTCGGTGGAATGTTGTGTAATTAGCTTGCAAGCATATGAAAGGTTCATAAGAGACCACATACCACGGTACGAGTAAAGAGTACTTGTCATGAGACGAGGTTGAATGAGGTATAGAGCTACCTATGATCAAACCTCGGACAAGTAAAATATCGCGTGACAAAGGGAATCGGTATCGTATATAAATGGTTCATTCGATCACTAAGTCATCGTTGAATATGTGGGAGCCATTATTGATCTCCAGATCCCGCTATTGGTTATTGGTCGGAGAGAAGTCTCAACCATGTCTGCATAGTTCGTGAACCGTAGGGTGACACACTTAAGGTTTGATGTCGTTTGAGTAGATATGGAATATGGAATGGAGTTCGAAGTTTTGTTCGGAGTCTCGGATGGGATCCAGGACATCACGAGGAGTTCCGGAATGGTCCGGAGAATAAGATTCATATATAGGAAGTCATTTTATAATTTTGAAAATGATCCGGTGTATTTATATATGGAAGGTTCTAGAAGGTTCTAGAAAAGTCCGGAAGAAATCACTATGGAAGGTGGAGTCCGGAGGGACTCCACTAGCATGGCCGGCCAACCCTAATGGGGAGGAGTCCCAGGTGGACTCCACCTAAGGTGGCCGGCCACCCCACCTCAAGGAAAGGTGGGAGTCCCACCTTGAGTAGGACTCCCCCCTTGAGTAGGTTTCCCACCTATGGGAAGTTTTGGTGTTGGGGTCTTATTCGAAGACTTGGACTACAACTCTTGGGGGCTTCCACCTATATAATGAGGAGCAAGGGGAGGGGGCCGGCCACTCAAGCCTCCCACCTTGGCCGCACCCCTTGAGGCCGGCGCCCAAGACCCCCCTCTCCCCAAACCCTAGCGCCCCTCCTCCACATACAACTCCCGCAGCGCATAGGCGAAGCCCTGCCGGAGTTCTCAACCACCACCGTCACCACACCGTCGTGCTGCCGGGATTCCGAGGAGGATCTACTACTTCCGCTGCCCGCTGGAACAGGGAGAAGGACATGTCTTCATCAACACCGAACGTGTGACCGAGTACGGAGGTGCTACCCGATTGTGGCACCGTCAAGATCTTGTACGCGCTTTTGAAAGCGGCAAGTGATCATCTTCTGCAACAACGAGATCTAATCTCGTAGGCTTTGGAAATTTTCAAGGGTTAGTCTCGTGATCCCCTCGTTGCTACCATCTTCTAGATTGCATCTTGGCTTGGTTTTCGTTCTTGCGGTAGGAAATTTTTTGTTTTCTTTGCTACGAATCCCATCAGTAGCTTGATCCAGTAGAGCATCATCACCCTGGATAATAGTATCTCCTTTTTCAAGGAAAATATTGTTATTTTCCTTTTACAGCCATTGGAAACTCTGTGAAAGAAAGCAGAATTACTGTCCCATGTAGTAACCAGTTTTCTCTTGATCTCTGACGCCAAAAGCATTCCTCATTATCAAGAATTTTTAACAGCTCCTGCTGTATCAGAATTTTTCTTTTTCTTTGATCTGGAGATAAATTGCCATTTTCCTCTATTTCCTCTAACTCTTTCAGCTCTAGAGAGATATCTTTCTCTTTTTTTAAATATCAGTACCTCTCAAATTTGCTCCCCACCCCTTTAATCATTTCTTGACATTCTTCAATTTCTTCTGTAATCTGTCCAAGCTATTACTGGCCACCACATTTTGTGTCCAACTTCTTCTGACCCTGTCAAGGAAATCATCTTCTTTTATCCATCTTTTTTCGAATATGAAATTTCTATTTATTTTTGTTCTGGCTTCCATTGTATCAAGAATCAGAGTGTTGTGATCTGATACATCTCTCACAAGGTTGTGAAAAGTAGTCAAAGGAAAAAAATATCTTCCCAAGAACTACTCATAAAAAATCTATCTAGTTTTTCCAAAGTGGGGCCAGCATGATTATTGGACCAAGTGTAGTGACCACCAAACATGTGTATCTCCGTGAGAGCATAAGTGTTAATGATAGAATTGAAAATATATGTCCATTTATTGTGACACGTAGGTTTATTCTTTTTAGAGAAAAATCTTAACAAGTTGAAATCTCCCCCAATCAATATTGGTAGGGATTGCTTGCTGCAAACATTCCCTAATTCCACAAGGAATTCCTCTTTATCACAAATTTGTGCTGCTCCATAGACAATGACCAGACACCATTTTACCATTATTTTCAAGTCAATCAAAGTCACTTTGATATGGAATTTGCCAACACAAGTGTCACAAATGGTAAACCTGGATAGCCTAAAACCACCCACGATACCCCCACTTCTACCAACAGAGTTGATCCACTTCCAATAAAACTCACCTCTGGGGTCAATCCTCCTAAAAAAGGCAGGAGAATAATCTTTCTTAATGGTTTCTTGGAGCACAATGAAGTCCAATTGTTGATCTTTCAAAAAATCTGACAGGAAACCACTCATGCCTTTTTTACCCACCCCTCTGCAATTCAAGGTTGCACATACCATAAATACTTAGGGTTTTTTCCTTCTCATGGTTCCATCTACAATGCCACTCAAAGGTGGTCATTGATAGCCTTCTCCCGGCAGCACATGATTTTGATTGTGCTCCCACAGTGGCATCACCTGATTTTGATTGTGATCCACCTCTCCCAATCTTACAGGCAGATTTCGTATCTCTCTTCTTCCTTCTAGACATAACAGGAGTGAATCCATCATCATCTTCCATCTTAGTACCACTCTGATCAGAGCCAAAACCAAGCAAAAGTACCTGGCTGGTATAAGTAACATCTGTAGGAATATGATTGTCATGTACCTCAACAATAGCATGTCTAGCAGTTTCAAGATCTTTCAGGTAATTAGTTTTCTCAAGAGAAAAAGGGTCAGGTCTAACACCCATCTCCAAGGCTCTATTCATAATATCATCATCATCAAGTAAGGCAAATGAGTTATGAGTATTTAAATTAGTACCTGGAATATTTCTAGCTTCAGTATTCTCCCTGGCTCTAGTGTCAATTCTTGTATTATGCACTCCAAGGGACTCCAGCCTAGAACTCATATTGGGAGCATGCTATTGTACTCCACCACCAGCAATTAGAGGATTGCCATCACATGGGGATTCATTGTCAGTAGGAGGATTGTCAACCTGAGAGAGAGGTTCTTCTTGAGTATCAGGCTATGGCTGTGAACCATCAACAGGAATAACCACTGCAGTTCTTTCATGTCTGAGGGAAGGGGCAACAAGGGCAAGGACACCCTGACCCTGTGTTAGATAAGGAACATCAGAGGTTTGAGAACTTTCATCACTGCTGTCATAATCCACCATTTCATCAGAAGGCCCAGCTCCTTCATTCACATTTTCAGCAATTTGGTCAAGAATCCCACTATATGCTTTCTGAATCATGAAAGATTTATCACTCTTTGACTTGGCCAGAGAATTGATGAATTTGCTAAAGGAATTATCTTCAATCTGACTGGAAGAACTCCCTCCATCCTTCACAGGCAAAGAGGCCACTGCATCAACCACTTCTCTGGACCTCAGGCAGGGTAGGAGAACATTTGTCAGTATTAGCAGAGAGGAACCTAGGTCACTCCCCAACTGACAAGGGTTAGCAGAGGAATCAATTTCAAACATTTTCCTTTTCCCACTATCCTTGGTTCTTGGAGAGGGTGATACATGCATAGAATTCTGTCTATGATTGCCAGGATGAGAGTTGCCAGTTATCTTGGGGGAGCAAATTGTGATCCAGCATCAGAATCTTGCATACCAGTTCACTGTCTTTTTGGTGTACCTTGGTCACCCTCATTGCCTTGAGTATCAGCAGGCACACTGACCTTGTTACCAACATTGGAGGATGGATCAAACAACTCCCTGGAGTATTGGAACTCATAGAAACTCTTTTTAATCTCACCAATCCTGGATTGGGAACAAGGGCCAGGTCTTGACTACCAATCTTCACTCTCACATATGCAAAATGTTTGAGGTAGTTCTTGTCCAGAGCAAGTGGTTTTCCAACAAGGCTAGCTGCATAGAAAGTTGTTGACTTGTTCCTAAACTTCATAGGATCCCTTTTATCCTGAACCATGCCTCATGCATGATAGCAATTGGTTCAATATCTCCAGCCAATTTCTCTAGGCTAATGATAGCACCAGGTACAACTCTCACAAACAATTTTCCAAAGTGAGCAAATTCATCAATAGCTTTGTGATACGTCTCCGACGTATCGATAATTTCTTATGTTCCATGCCACATTATTGATGTTATCTACATGTTTTATGCACACTTTATGTCATATTCGTGCATTTTCTGGAACTAACCTATTAACAAGATGCCGAAGTGCCGATTCTGTTGTTTTCTCGCTGTTTTTGGTTTCGAAATCCTAGTAAGGAAATATTCTCGGAATTGGACGAAATCAACGCCCGAGGGCCTATTTTGCCACGAAGCTTCCGGAAGTCCGAAGACGAAACGAAGTGGGGCCACGGGGTGCCCAAACCCTAGGGCGGCGCGGCCCCCCGGCCGCGCCGGCCTGTGGTGTGGGGCCCCCGTGCCCTCTCCGACTTGCCCTTCCGCCTACTTAAAGCCTCCGTGACGAAACCCCCGGTACCGAGAACCACGATACGGAAAACCTTCCGGAGACGCCGCCAACGCCGATCCCATCTCGGGGATCCAGGAGATCGCCTCCGGCACCCTGCCGGAGAGGGGAATCATCTCCCGGAGGACTCTACGCCGCCATGGTCGCCTCCGGTGTGATGTGTGAGTAGTCTACCCCTGGACTATGGGTCCATAGCGAGTAGCTAGATGGTTGTCTTCTCCCCATTGTGCTATCATTGTCGGATCTTGTGAGCTGCCTAACATGATCAAGATCATCTATCTCGTAATTCTATATGTTGCGTTTGTTGGGATCCGATGAATAGAGAATACTTGTTATGTTGATTATCAAAGTTATATCTATGTGTTGTTTATGATCTTGCATGCTCTCCGTTACTAGTAGATGCTCTGGCCAAGTAGATGCTTGTAACTCCAAGAGGGAGTATTTATGCTCGATAGTGGGTTCATGCTCGCATTGACACACGGGACAGTGTGACGAAAGTTCTAAGGTTGTGTTGTGCTTGTTGCCACTAGGGATAAAACATTGATGCTATGTCTAAGGATGTAGTTGTTGATTACATTACGCACCATACTTAATGCAATTGTCCGTTGCTTTGCAACTTAATACCGGAGGGGTTCGGATGATAACCTGAAGGTGGACTTTTTAGGCATAGATGCAGTTGGATGGCGGTCTATGTACTTTGTCATAATGCCCAATTAAATCTCACTATACTCATCATGATATGTATGTGCATGGTCATGCCCTCTTTATTTGTCAATTGCCCAACTGTAATTTGTTCACCCAACATGCTGTTTATCTTATGGGAGAGACACCTCTAGTGAACTGTGGACCCCGGTCCAATTCTCTATACTGAAATACAATCTATCGCAATATTGTTCTACTGTTTTCACGTAAACAATCATCTTCCACACAATACGGTTAATCCTTTGTTACAGCAAGCCGGTGAGATTGACAACCTCACTGTTTCGTTGGGGCAAAGTACTTTGGTTGTGTTGTGCGGGTTCCACGTTGGCGCGGAATCCCCGGTGTTGCGCCGCACTACATCCCGCCGCCATCAACCTTCAACGTGCTTCTTGGCTCCTCCCGGTTCGATAAACCTTGGTTTCTTTCCGAGGGAAAACTTGCTGCTGTGCGCATCATACCTTCCTCTTGGGGTTCCCAACGAACGTGTGAGTTACACGCCATCAAGCTAAATTTACGGCGCCGTTGTCGGGGAGATCAAGACACGCTGCAAGGGAGTCTCCACTTCTCAATCTCTTTACTTTGTTTTTGTCTTGCTTAGTTTTATTTACTACTTTGTTTGCTGCACTAAATCAAAATACAAAAAAATTAGTTGCTAGTTTTACTTTATTTGTTATCTTGTTTGCTATATCTAAAACACAAAAAAAAAATTAGTTACTTGCATTTACTTTATCTAGTTTGCTTTATTTATTGTCTTGCACTCTATATTAAAAATACAAAAAAATTAGTTACTTTTGTTACCATGTCTAGCTCTGAACCTGTTACTTCTTCGCCTGAAGAATTAGTCTTCACTTTTAAACAAGGGGATGAGGAGAGTTTTAAGGATGCTTGGTCTAGAATTTTTACTTCTTATCGTAAAGCTGAACCTCAAATGACTCTAAGTTTGCTCCTTAGTAATTTTTATTTTGGTCTTATGGTTCGCTATAGATATGCTTTGGATACTTTAGTGGGAGGAGATTTCCTTCATTGCAATGGGGATCAAGCTTTTAATGCCATAAAGAAGTTGGTTGCATCACATGATTCAGTTAATAACTTTGATTCAGCCCTCACTAGCATATATAGTAGATTAAACAATCTCGAGATAAGTACATCTCGCTTGGATGATAACTATTGCCACATTCGTAATCGTCTTGAACAAGTTTTAGTGAACTCTAAACTTTCATTGTGGGATCCTACTCGTTAAAATTGTTATCGGTGATCGAACTCTTCATGCCTACTGTGATATTATGTATGAATTTTGCCTTATGCTCGAAAGCATTTATAAATCTTTGAAACTTTGGGGAGTCGATGAAGGAGGAGAAGAAATAACTCTCATTGATAACTCTATTATAATTCCTAAGGGAATAGCCGCAGGTGTGCATACAACCATTCTTGGAAGAACAATATCCATTGATTATCTTGTTGTTGAAACAGGAAAAATCACACTCGGAAGATCCCTCGCTGAAACTATTGGGAGCAGTCATTGATGTGGGAGAAGGCACTCTGAAATTCACCTCTATACCGGGGGGAAATCATATATTTCCTAAACCAAAGGGAAAGAAAAACAGTAAGAAAGGTAAGGGTAAATCCCAAGGTAAGGTTGACACACTGTCTCTTGATAATACTTGATACACACTTTCTGCGCCTAGCTGAAAGGCGTTAAAGAAAAGCGCTTATGGGAGACAACCCATGTTTTTACCTACAGTACTTTGTTTTTATTTTGTGTCTTGGAAGTTGTTTACTACTGTAGCAACCTCTCCTTATCTTAGTTTAGTGTTTTATTGTGCCAAGTTAAGCCGTTGATAGAAAAGTAAGTACTAGATTTGGATTACTGCACAGAAACAGATTTCTTTGCTGTCACGAATCTGGGCTGTTTTCCCCTGTAGGTAACTCAGAAAATTATGCCAATTTACGTGAGTGATCCTCAGATATGTACGCAACTTTCATTTAATTTGAGCATTTTCATTTGAGCAAGTCTGGTCCCATTTTAAAATTCGTCAATACGAACTGCTCTGTTTTGACAGATTCTGCCTTTTATTTCGCATTGCCTCTTTTGCTATGTTGGATGAATTTCTTTGATCCATTAATGTCCAGTAGCATTATGCAATGTCCAGAAGTGTTAAGAATGATTGTGTCACCTCTGAATATGTTATTTTTTATTGTGCACTAACCCTCTAATGAGTTGTTCTAAGTTTGGTGTGGAGGAAGTTTTCAAGGATCAAGAGAGGAGTATGATGCAACATGATCAAGGAGAGTGAAAGCTCTAAGCTTGGGGATGCCCCGGTGGTTCACCCCTGCATATTCTAAGAAGACTCAAGCGTCTAAGCTTGGGGATGCCCAAGGCATCCCCTTCTTCATCGACAACATTATCAGGTTCCTCCCTTGAAACTATATTTTTATTCCATCACATCTTATGTGCTTTGCTTGGAGCGTCGGTTTGTTTTTGTTTTTGTTTTGTTTGAATAAAATGGATCCTAGCATTCACTTTATGGGAGAGAGACACGCTCCGCTGTAGCATATGGACAAGTATGTCCTTAGTTTCTACTCATAGTATTCATGGCGAAGTTTCTCCTTCGTTAAATTGTTATATGGTTGGAATCGGAAAATGATACATGTAGTAATTGCTATAAATGTCTTGGGTAATGTGATACTTGGCAATTGTTGTGCTCATGATTAAGCTCTTGCATCATATGCTTTGCACCCATTAATGAAGAAATACATAGAGCATGCTAAAATTTGGTTTGCATATTTGGTTTCTCTAAGGTCTAGATAATTTCTAGTATTGAGTTTGAACAACAAGGAAGACGGTGTAGAGTCTTATAATGTTTTCAATATGTCTTTTATGTGAGTTTTGCTGCACCGGTTCATCCTTGTGTTTGTTTCAAATAAGCCTTGCTAGCCTAAACCTTGTATCGAGAGGGAATACTTCTCATGCATCCAAAATACTTGAGCCAACCACTATGCCATTTGTGTCCACCATACCTACCTACTACATGGTATTTTCCGCCATTCCAAAGTAAATTGCTTGAGTGCTACCTTTAAAATTCCATCATTCGCCTTACAATATATAGCTCATGGGACAAATAGCTTAAAAACTATTGTGGTATTGAATATGTAATTATGCACTTTATCTCTTAATAAGTTGCTTGTTGTGCGATAACCATGTTTACTTGGGGACGCCATCAACTACTCTTTGTTGAATTTCATGTGAGTTGCTATGCATGTCCGTCTTGTCCGAAGTAAGAGAGATCTACCACCCTATGGTTAAGCATGCATATTGTTAGAGAAGAACATTGGGCCGCTAACTAAAGCCATGATCCATGGTGGAAGTTTCAGTTTTGGACATATATCCTCAATCTCAAATGAGAAAATTATTAATTGTTGCTACATGCTTATGCATAAAAGAGGAGTCCATTATCTGTTGTCTATGTTGTCCCGGTATGGATGTCTAAGTTGAAGAATAATCAATAGCGAGAAATCCAATGCGAGCTTTCTCCTTAGACCTTTGTACAGGCGGCATAGAGGTACCCCTTGTGACACTTGGTCAAAACATGTGCATTGTGATGATCCGGTAGTCCAAGCTAATTAGGACAAGGTGCGGGCACTATTAGTACACTATGCATGAGGCTTGCAACTTGTAAGATATAATTTACATGATACATATGCTTTATTACTACCGTTGACAAAATTGTTTCATGTTTTCAAAATCAAAGCTCTAGCACAAATATAGCAATCGATGCTTTTCCTCTATGGAGGACCATTCTTTTACTTTCAATGTTGAGTCAGTTCACCTATTTCTCTCCATCTCAAGAAGCAAACACTTGTGTGAACTGTGCATTGATTCCTACATACTTGCTTATTGCACTTATTATATTACTCTATGTTGACAATATCCATGAGATATACATGTTACAAGTTGAAAGCAACCGCTGAAACTTAATCTTCTTTTGTGTTGCTTCAATGCCTTTACTTTGAATTATTGCTTTATGAGTTAACTCTTATGCAAGACTTATTGATGCTTGTCTTGAAGTGCTATTCATGAAAAGTCTTTGCTATATGATTCACTTGTTTACTCATGTCATATACATTGTTTTGATCACTCGCATTCACTACATATGCTTTACAAATAGTATGATCAAGGTTATGATGGCATGTCACTCCGGAAATTATCTTTGTTATCGTTTTACCTGCTCGGGACGAGCAGAACTAAGCTTGGGGATGCTGATACGTCTCCGACGTATCGATAATTTCTTATGTTCCATGCCACTTTATTGATGTTATCTACATGTTTTATGCACACTTTATGTCATATTCGTGCATTTTCTGGAACTAACCTATTAACAAGATGCCGAAGTGCCGATTGCTTTGTTTTACGCTATTTTTAGTTTCAGAAATCCTAGTAAGGAAATATTCTCGGAATTGGACGAAATCAACGCCCAGGGGCCTATTTTGCCACGAAGCTTCCAGAAGTCCGAAGACGAAACGAAGTGGGGCCACGGGGTGCCCAAACCCTAGGGCAGCGCGGCCCCCCCGGCCGCGCCGGCACGTGGTGTGGGGCCCCGTGCCCCCTCCGACTTGCCCTTCCGCCTACTTAAAGCCTCCGTGACGAAACCCCCGAGTACCGAGAACCACGATACGGAAAACCTTCCGGAGACGCCGCCAACGCCGATCCCATCTCGGGGGATCCAGGAGATCGCCTCCGGCACCCTGCCGGAGAGGGGAATCATCTCCCGGAGGACTCTACGCCGCCATGGTCGCATCCGGTGTGATGTGTGAGTAGTCTACCCCTGGACTATGGGTCCATAGCAGTAGCTAGATGGTTGTCTTCTCCCCATTGTGCTATCATTGTCGGATCTTGTGAGCTGCCTAACATGATCAAGATCATCTATCACGTAATTCTATATGTTGCGTTTGTTGGGATCCGATGAATAGAGAATACTTGTTATGTTGATTATCAAAGTTATATCTATGTGTTGTTTATGATCTTGCATGCTCTCCGTTACTAGTAGATGCTCGGCCAAGTAGATGCTTGTAACTCCAAGAGGGAGTATTTATGCTCGATAGTGGGTTCATGCTCGCATTGACACCGGGACGATGACGAGAAAGTTCTAAGGTTGTGTTGTGCTTGTTGCCACTAGGGATAAAACATTGATGCTATGTCTAAGGATGTAGTTGTTGATTACATTACGCACCATACTTAATGCAATTGTCCGTTGCTTTGCAACTTAATACCGGAGGGGGTTCGGATGATAACTCGAAGGTGGACTTTTTAGGCATAGATGCGGCTTGGATGGCGGTCTATGTACTTTGTCGTAATGCCCAATTAAATCTCACTATACTCATCATGATATGTATGTGCATGGTCATGCCCTCTTTATTTGTCAATTGCCCAACTGTAATTTGTTCACCCAACATGCTGTTTATCTTATGGGAGAGACACCTCTAGTGAACTCGTGGACCCCGGTCCAATTCTCTATACTTGAAATACAATCTCATCGCAATACTGTTCTCATCGTTTTACGCAAACAATCATCTTCCACACAATACGGTTAATCCTTTGTTACAGCAAGCCGGTGAGATTGACAACCTCACTGTTTCGTTGGGGCAAAGTACTTTGGTTGTGTTGTGCGAGTTCCACGTTGGCGCCGGAATCCCTGGTGTTGCGCCGCACTACATCCCGCCGCCATCAACCTTCAACGTGCTTCTTGGCTCCTCCTGGTTCGATAAACCTTGGTTTCTTTCTGAGGGAAAACTTGCTGCTGTGCGCATCATACCTTCCTCTTGGGGTTCCCAACGAACGTGTGAGTTACACGCCATCACTTTGGCAGAGGGAAATCTGGTTCTGAACTCAGTGGAAGAGACTTTTTTGGCAAAAAAACGCCAGTTGATCTTCATAGACTCAGCCCAAACATTAAACTCGTGCTCAATGTTTCTGCAATTCACCTCTCCCTTCTCCACAGTGATATGTGCATAGTTGAGATGCTCAACAGGGTAGTTATCTTCCTCAGGGACAAGAATTGAGTAAAAGCCAGATCCAAACTCTTCACTGTCGAAGAAAGGGACATTGTATTCCCAGGGATCACATTCTTGACACATAGAGACATGATGGTTGCCACCACAGTTACTACAAGTATGCGAAGCAAGAATTTCTAGAAGCATTGTCCATCCTTCTGCTAGCAGGAACTAGGGAAGCAAGGAGCAGGTGGAGGTAGGGAGGACCCCACCGGCTCCGGCAAAGAAACCCAAGACTGAGAGTTGTCTGCGACTACCACTGACTAATTCTGAGGATGAATCTGAGGGGCTACTGCTATAATATCTGCAGCTACGGTTTTTGAGGATGGTAGGGATGAAGTGATTGGACTTACATCAACAGATCGAGCAGAGGTAGGGTTGGATGGAGCGCCAGGAATCATCTCTGCGTGATGCGTG